>NC_057799.1:503014451-503065115 GCF_018294505.1 Triticum aestivum
AGATGTTTTTAGTAGTAGTAGATGTTAATTTAGGGTTCATAGATAATGATTTTTAGTAGTAGTAGTCTAGTAGATGTTAATTAGTAGTAGTGATGGTAAACTAGTTGTATAATTAGTAGTAGTAGATGTAGTAGTAGATGTTAGTTAGTATTAGTAGATGTTAAGTAGTAGTAGATAATGATTTTTAGTAGTAGTAGATGTTAATTAGTAGTAGTAGATGTTAACTAGGGCAGTATGGTTAATAGTAGATGTTTTTTAGTTGAACTAGTTTAGTAAGTAAATTAATAAACTAGTTGAACTAGTTGAATTACTAGAACTACTTTATTTTTAGTAAGAACTAGTTTTTTTTTCTATTTATAGTAAGTTTATATTTAGTAAGAACTAGTTGAATTAATAGAACTAGTTGAACATGTCATATTTGTTGTTATTTTTTTAGTTTAAGCAATTATTCGGGATGTATTAGCTAGCGATAACTGCATGTTCAGGTTACACCTCCGAGTGGCCTATGATTAATTTCCGTTCCGGCAAATTTCAGGCGCTCGATATGTCCTTTTTTAGCAAAGGTCATGCAGGATTTTTCCGTGAATTCTGGCATGACTTGTGCTAGAATATGTAGGAAATATCGAGTGGCCTGGATTTTCTCGGAAAATAATGATCTAATTTAGGTTTTTTAGTACATATATTTAATTGTACAAGTTTAATCTTTGAATTATGAACGTAGGAAATGTCGTACTCGGACAACGAAAGTCTCCCGGGGGAGTGCAGCTGGTGCCATGACGATCGAGGTCTGTGCGACAGGTGCCCTCACCTGGACGAAGATCGGCGCTTCAGCATTAAGCTGGAGGAGACCTTCGATGTTGAAACGGTACGCAACGACAACAAGTGTTTTTTTCGTAATTAAGCACGACTTCAACTATTTCAACGTCTAATTTTCATCTTTTACAATTCGACTAGCTTATCCCATGCCATGCAAGACGCTATGTCTTGGAGAGGATGGGTTTTGAAGACCATGAAAATTTTGAAACAAAGAAAATACACCTAAGGACCCATCATGATATGGATTTTGAAGTAAATCTGTACAATTCTCAGAGCGTAACCCATTTTGGTTGCCAAAATTGGGAAGCACTTTGCAAAATGTATGGTTTTTATGAGGGTATGATTGTCACCATGGATCTTGGTGATCCTGACATCGAGAAAAACAATATGGACATTTGGGTCCTTGTTGATACGCTTCCCATTCTACCGCTATGTGAGTTTCTCAAACATAGTTATTAACTAATTTATATTTTTTATTTCAAAATAGTTGACAGCTTATTTCCATTGACAGCTTATTTTCATTGTTCGAACAATGTGCAAAAGATGGTAGACAAAACCCACTACACCGATGGCTCCGAATTAACTTATAAGGAGAAAAATCATCTGATGGCATTTTGTACTGATCTTGAGAATTACAATACCTATTATCGAACTCCTCCAAATTATGGTGAATACATGCCATTAGTGCACGTGTTGAACCATGGTAACTTCTATGGAGATACCCTGGTAAGATTTTTTACTATTACGACACCCGTGCATCTTTTGCATACTTCTAAAACTAGTACATCATTGCTAACTACGAAGTTATTACTTTTTTCCAATAGAAAATCCCGATGGATTGTGTGCCTCATCTGATGTATCAGAATGGTCGTCTTGATGTTCTGAACATACAGCCAGGTCATCCTATGGATCTCACCTGTGCATATTGGATTTGTAAAACCGGTGAACACATGCTAATCAAAGAATGGAAAAAATGATTGGACATTCATAAGGAGGTTCTTGGAAGCAACATTAAGCAAAAGGCAAGAATTGGAGACAGGATAATCTCCATTCTCCATAATGGAGAGTCAGGGGCTATCTTGTTTTTTTTCTATTTTACCTTAGAGAATATAGTAGGTCCTAAGAGAATGTAGTAGGTCCTATGAGGTACAATATGTTTATTATGTGGTACAATGTGTTAGAGTTTATTATGACTAGTGACCAACTTGCTATGTGATGTCTCATTGATGAAAACGATGATCATGAGGAGGTTTTATATGACAATGATGTATTATGATGATAAGTGTTAATGATATGATGATGATGATATTTATTATATCATTGCATGAAAGAACCGCGGATTAGTTTCAAGTGGATGTACATCCACTTGAAACTAGTCCACGGTTCTTTCACCCAGTGATGTAATAACTCATTATGATGTAAAAACAATCTCTAAATTGCTGCTGTATGAAAACTTGTATAGAGGTGTATGAATACAACATGAAATAAAAAGAAATAAAATACGGAATAATAGTAGTAGCGCGGGCTGGGAGAAGCTCTACTCGTAATTACCAGTAGCGCTGTTTGGAGAAAGCGCTGCTACTAAGTCGGTATGGCAGTAGCGTGGGTTACCCCATGCTACTGCTAACCTTTAGCTGTAGCGCCGTACCAGTAGCGCCCCTGCCCGCGCTACTGATAGGCCTAAAACCCGCGCTGCTGCTAGGCTTTTCCCTAGTAGTGACTCCTCGTGCTTTACCGATGAGGTAATGCAGCACAAATTTCCAGAAGGGTTTAAACCCGTAAACATTGAACGACAGATCCCGCGGTATGGATTGAAGATTTTCTCCTCCATATTCATATGGCTCGCGGCGACGACCTCCACACCATCAAGTACCTCCCCCTAAAACTAAAGGGACCAGCACGACACTAGTTAAATAGTCTGCCAGAGAAATCTATTGGCAGCTGGGAAGATTTGGAGGATGCCTTTCAAGACAACTTCCAAGGTACTTATGTCCGGCCACCGGACGCCGACGAGCTTAGTCACATAGTCCAGCAACCCGGAGAGTCAGCCCGCAAACTCTGGTCTCGGTTCTTAATCAAAAAGAAACAAATTGTCGACTGTCCGGACGCCAAAGCCCTAGCGGCCTTTAAACATAGCGACCACGATGAATGGCTCGCCCGACACCTCGGTCAAGAAAAGCCGAAGTCTATGGCAGCTTTTACCGCACTCATGACCCGCTTCTGCGCGGGAGAGGATAGCTGGCTAGCTCATAGAAGCAACAATACCAGCGACCCGGGCACCTCCGAAGCTAGGGATGGCAACGGACGGCCACGACGTAACGAACTAAGCGTTGGAACAACAATGAAGAAACCGAGGATACAACAGTCAATGCCAGATTCAGTGGCTCTAAACTCGGTCAACGGAAGAAGCCATTCAAAGGAAATAGAGACGGTCCATCTAATTTGGACAAAATACTCGACCGGCCTTGCCAGATTCATGGCACCCCTGACAAGCTTGCCAACCATTCCAACAGAAATTGTTGGGTTTTTAAACAGGCCGATAAGCTAAATACCGAACAGAAGGGGGAAGGGTCGCCAAGCGAGGACGATGATGAGCCCCGCCCACCGAACACACGAGGATAGAAGAAATTTCCCCCTGAGGTGAAAACAGTGAATATGATATATGTCACGCATATGCCCAAGAGGGAGCGCAAGCACGCATTAAGGGACGTCTACGCCGTAGAGTCGGTCGCCCCAAAATTCAACCCATGGTCGGCTTGCCCGATCACCTTCGATCGCAGGGACCAACCGACCAGTATCCGTCACGGAGGTTCGGCAGCCCTGGTCCTCGATCCAATCATTGATGGATACCATCTCACTTGAGTCCTTATGGACAATGACAGCAGTCTTAACCTGATCTATCAAGACACTGTTCGCAAAATGGGTATTGACCCGTCAAGAATCAAACCTAGTAACACCACCTTTAAAGGGGTGATTCCCGGCGTAGAGGCCCGCTGCACAGGTTTGTTAACATTGGAAGTTGTCTTCGACTTGCCGGATAACTTCCGAAGCGAAGACTTGATCTTCGACATTGTCCCTTTTCGCAGTGGTTATCACGCATTGCTCGGACGAACTACCTTCGCCCGGTTCAATGCAGTGCCGCACTATGCTTACCTAAAGCTCAAAATGCCTGGACCACATGGCCTTATCACAGTCAATGGAAACATGGAGCACTCCCTTCATACTGAGCAGCACACCACGGCCCTTGCGGCCGAGGCGCAGAGCGGCCTCAACAAGCCAATACTTCATCGGCCATCAAGACCCCGGACACTGCTAAACGAGTCCGACCTACCCTACAGAATGACAGCTCGGTGGATCCAAAGCTAATCTAGCAGTTTCGCCTCCGCCGATCGCCCCACACAATTGCGGCATATGTATCGTGTGTGCATAATTACGCACTCAAAATACCCTGGGTAACGACGGAGGCACACTGCGGATAAGGTCTATAGTACTGCTTGACCCTATTTGACCGTAAACTTCCTTCTTTTCTCCCTCATACTATAGGTTCATTAAAACCTACCTATCCTATGGTCATGCAATGGCTCTTGACGAGCCCCTTTCGTATAAACGACAACTGACCACTCCTCTCAAAGGATTTTTACCAAGGAGAAACAACGCAGACGTGCGGCAGGGCATCAATGGGATCTTCAAGACTACCTCTTCTCTTAAGCCCTGTATACAGCTTCCCCTTGTGTGCAAATTCTCGGCATATAAAATAGCCTGGATGTTTATGGCATTATCTGTAATAGCATGTTTTAACGTATTAGTCAGAGTATAAAGGAAATAGTTTATTGCCCCTGTTCGGCATTGGTTTATTTTACCACCTGTATTCCCTCCTTACTTCAGATTGCCAGATATACTTTGGCCCGTCCTAAATACCGAGGGCTCTATTCGGCCACATATATTTTCAAAAGTCCGAACACTTCTAGGGTCTCGTTCAATGTCCCGAATATTGCGTTATATGCATCAGCTCTGAATCATGTCTTTGGTCAATAGTTGGGTTGCCCAGCTCCTGTGATTACCACCTTACGTTCCGCTAGTTCGGCTAAGGTAGTAAAGGGACAACTACTGCGATTGTGTTTCTGGTTCATCCGGATAAACACCTCAGTAGAGAAAGCCGAAAACTGACTATCATGATATGGCGAGAGCTGGTCGGCGATTCGGCGACGTGCTACAAATCTTCTGCGATCTTACTCCGTACTACACGAAGGGCTGCCCTTTTTTAGTCATGCGCTTAAGGCATCCTAGTTCGGATGGCCGTATACGCACCAGGGGCTAGTACTTAGCACCACCGTCAAACTCCTATGGCTAAGTGAAAGTAGTAAAGCCGCATAGTCCGATTGCCTGGTTCGCTGCACAGACACCTCCTTTACGGACCAAAGCGTTGGGTCAAGTGTGATCATGCGCTACCGCGAACACCCATGTAGCATATACGTGGGGGTTGAAGCCGATGACCGGCAAACTTTCAGAATTGAAACGGCCGCACAGGAGGAAAATAATTTCAGGTAAAGGCATAAATATATTACAAGCCTTGGTTCATAAAACAAAGTCTGGACAATCCTGATACATTCACTCAAACACGACATCCTTTGAGCACTGGCCCTCTACTATTCGGGCACCCTCCAGGACAACGTCAAAGTACCTCTCCGGCTTGCAGTGGTCCTTGCCTTCGGGCGGGCCTTCGGTTGCCACGACGGCGGCCTTCATCTTCGGCCAATGCATCTTGACACGGGCAAAGGCCATCCGCGCACCCTCTATGCACGCCAAGCACTTCACAGCTTCAACTCAGGGCAGCGCATCGACGAGCTGCTTTACTAGGCCGAAGTAGCTGCTCGGAATGGGCTCGGCTGACCAAAGCCGGACTATGATGTCCTTCGTGGCTAAACCGTATATCTGATGCAGATCCGCCAGTTGCTTCATCTAGTTGTTGAATAGCATCGGGTGCTCCGGTGCCAAGAACTATGACCAAAATAGCTTCTTCGTCGAGTTCCCCTCCTGGGCTCGGAAGAATTGCGCGGCGTCGGCGACACTCCTCGAGAGATCCGCAAAAACGTCTGGAGAACTCCATAGTCGAGTGAGCAAGGCATATATTTTAACCCCAAATATAATCTACAAGAGAAAGGGCTTACCAGCCGCTATCTATTCGGCCTGCCGGATCTCCTCCCGAGCACTCCAGAACTCGGTCCACGCCTCTTTGGCCTCTTGGATGGCTTTGGCAAGTTTGTCCACTTGGGCCGTACTCTTCCCCTCCAAGGCCTCGCACTTGCCGATGGCATCCTTCAGCTCTTGTTCCACCTCAGCCATCCTCTCCTCGTGTTGGCGGCAGGCGACCTGTTCGGTCTTCAGTTCTGCAGCCACTTTGTCAGCGACTGCTTTACTCGCCATCGCCTTCTCCTTGGCCTGCGCAAGGGCACTCTTGAGGGTCTCGACCTCGGCCGCGCTACCTGCACTCATAATTACAATAGTACATGAGTTACCCTTTGAATTTGCATATCACTTCAGATGTATGATCATCCTCTTTTAAAAAACATACACACATACCTTGCGCCTCATTGAACCGCTTGTTAACGCGGTCGATCTCATCATCAGCCAGCTTCATTCTCCGATTGAGGTCAGAAATTTCAGCGGCTGCTCCTGTCGCAATTTCCCGATTTCGAAATGTTGCAAAGCCTGGGGAGTTTTCCAGTAATTCTAGAGACATGTTTGAAATTTTGGGTCTTTTTTTGTTACAATTGTCTATCTCCTTCGCTTGTAGTAGGTTGGACCAAAATCCAGCTGAGAGAGGGCAGCCTTTAGAAGCAACTGGTTGGGAAACCAAGAGAAGGATTCGTGTTTCTTATCTTCTTCCCGGCACAAAAATAGGGATTAGCATTATTGACCCCATGAGAAAGCACTAACACCTTCCTCATCGGGGCTCCCCGCATTGGGAAAAGGCTTCCGCGACAGGAAACCGGCTACTAGTTAGGAAGTGAACATAAGGTATCAAGAGGTCCCTCACAGTCAGGTGGAATGCAATTGCCCCCTATTAGTCAAGTACCCCTCTTCCTATTTAGTTTAGGGGTTAAGGCGAGAAATGGCTTGATGAACCCTTCCGTTCACCATGCACCGGCCCCATTCACTTGCAACTCGTAGAGGCTATAAGTAAATAGTGCCCCTCTAATTCAAAGTGATGGTGGGGTTGAAAGACGAGAGTGCCTACCTCCGCGCCGAGAGTGCCCGCCATTTCTTTCAAGTAGGCTACTTTTTCTGGAACGCAGTCCGGAATAAGCATTCCTGTGTATATAGATATCTTCGATGCTGTCATTTCGACATGTCCGCTTCAACCCCTCTTTCGCCTCCCAAAAAGCAAAGTTGGCTTGACAAGTGCAGATGAGGAAGCGGGAGCAATAAAACCAAGAATCTCTTTCTTTTCTTTCCAAATACTTTATGAAGTTAAGGGGCAAAGAGAAGCGCTTTCGCTACTGAGAAAGCGAATGGTCAGCGCGAGGGTTCGACGACTTAGCCGAGCGTTAGCGACGCGTCATTCTCATAGCGAGGCGCTTCGAGTTAGCGAAGTGTTGTAGTAGCATCGGAGACTATGTGCTATAATGTTGAACTACGGACGTTCCGCCTTATCTATAGAAGCAGTCGACTTAGTTCTGAACGAATGGGATCCTTGGTGGGCAATGGCTCAATCTATAGATGGAAAGCCTTATGATTGGAAACTACCACGTTAGGTTTGGAGAGAGATGGGACCCGTTATAGTTTAGGGGGAGCAGATGCAAGCTTTTTCTTTCCATAGCCGGCCAAATGACTACTGGATCATCGGTCTACTCTACCTCAATTCACCACTTCGAACTTTATACAGAAGGTTTTTCCGTACCAGCTCCTACTACCTATACCGTAGTTGAAGCACCTAAAGGTGAAGTTGGTGTATTTCTTGTCAGTAATGGGAGTAATCATCCCTACCGTTGTAAAATAAGAGCACCTGGCTTTGCCCATTCACAAGGACTTGATTCTATGTCCAAACATAGGTACTCAAGATATTGTGTTTGGAGAGGTAGATAGATAGGACGTAGTCTTGCTCAATCAGGACCCTAGCTTTATTGCGAGCCAAAACTGCCTGAAAGAAGCAAAATGGAAAAGGATGCAAAATGCAATGGGATTCCTGATCCAATAAGAAATCCCAATTTGGAGTTTGTTTGGATCAAATTCCTATGTTATACTATTCCATTCTCGATGATGAATCGATTTGATAGATCAGATATTGTTATTCCAAATATTGATCCGAATCCTTAGAACAACTCGATTCCGTTGATTCACTGTCCATTTGTCCTTCAACCGGATTAATGGTCAACGACTTTGACAACCTTTCCTTCACACAAGGTTTTTAATCCATCTCCCCCGCTTAGGGCAGTAAGGGAAGTAGCGATATTCCGATTCCTTCGTGGGGAATCAACGAAGGCAGCCGCTCCAGCAGCTTTAGTACTTAAGTTAACGCCCCAGCCCTTATCCCGCGATGAGAAGGTAGATGCGGTAAGCCAACTCCTATCCTTCTTGCGCAAAGGGCATTCAATGCCATCTTAATTCCCTTCCTTGCTTCGAGGAGCAGGTTGAATAGTCAAAGAAGGGATGGCTAATTCCAGGAATAGAGTAGCATTCTCAAGCACTACCCTCCGTTTTTTTTCAGTCCATATAAAACAGTCAATCTACCAGCAGCAGAGGCTGCAGATACATGTGCACCACCTGTTTATCTACTACCATAAGCGGGAGCAGTTGCAGGTAAAGAGTGTTGTGAGGGCTTTCATTTGCGCGTTAAGGGCAGTTTCTGTTATAGCACTAGAAATCTGTGCCGTTAGTTGAATGCTCGGAATGACTATTTCCTTGCTGGAACATAATGACAACCACAGGAATTCGGAATAAGACATGTTACGTTTCTCCTCTTTCTGTCTAATGACTACTACGACATGCCTAGACTATAACATTCCTACGGAGTGCTGCCCATAGATTACGGAGCACTTGGCATATGTTGATTGAGTCCCGGGTATAGCTCCCTCACTCGCTCTACTTTGAATCACGAATTAGCGTATGAAAAGCGGCGATCTTTCTCAATTTCTTCCTCTTCCACCAAAACAAACAAGTTGTTTTCGGGCGTCAGGCAAACTTAGTTCTTCGTTCCTTCGGTAATTGGATTGATATATAAGGATTGGGGTTGTCACCCGTATGCTTCTTATCTTTGGCTTCGAACAAGGGGAGTCCTTTCAAGCTTCATCAAATCCATGGCACAAGGTCTGTCTTTCATTATAGAATCGAGCAAGAATCGGATTGTGAATTAGGATTGTATGCAAGAAGGGATTCGGAAACAGGAAAGCGAGTCAAGTAATCCGAATACGTAGCCACTCTCATTCTAATGCTTATATCCAGAACTAGTTCACCGAACAAAGGGACAGAACTACTGACTAAACTGTAGCGAGCTAATACCTAAACTTGAACTCTGAAATAGCACTCATTCATTCAATTATTTGAAGCTAAGGTGCGGGAAAAGAATACATAAGGTTAGATATGAACTAGTTGACTGTTCGATTGAGGGACTACGATGCATTTTACTCATGTTTTTATTCCATTCCAGGATTCATTCATATTCAACCATAACGAGACTCAATAATGAAACTAGGGCCCTTGCTTTCCCAACTGGAGCAGGAAACTTCCAACCAAATAGGAGGGACCCGGAAGAAGAGATAAATGACAACTATCTCTAGAGAACTGAAAAGGGGTGTGCGAACAATGTTATTGAATCGGCCATGGAAACCTAAAATGAAGGAATAGGGGGTCTGGGATAAGCATGTATTGGAGGCGGGTTTCCCAATAAGTCAATAGCTATCCTTCGCTATCTCGGGCTAGCTCACTCTATGAGATAAGTTTCATGTATGGTTCGAAGCAGTTAACTCCCCTTTAAGGAGCGATCGATCAGCCCCGACCATGACCGGTCTAGAATCGCTCTCATTGAGCTTCTCTTTTACGCCTGCTTTCTTCTTGATTTATTGCAGCAACTAGTCTCCCTTTTCCAAATTTGATTATAAGTGAAGTGAGTTATGTTTCAAGAAATTCCATCCATTTCATCGCCCAGAATAATACCTAGTCCTGCCAATCTCTACGACAATCTCTGGTTTAGTTTAGTTGATCTTTTTCTATTATGAAAAGCAAGGAAACACTAAGTCTCTTCTTTCCACAACTCCTAAATTTCCCATCAGCCTATCCAATCTAATTCCAGACAGAGTCAGTAGTCTTTACTTTAGTGTAGGTAGTGTCAGATAATTAGGAAGTCGTGATAGTCTTCGTATAATCTCTTCTTCAATCCTAGGAGCAAAAAAGGAATGTCCTTTAGGGACCTTTGGATACCAAGATTTTCGACCTCTTACTTTTGTAGTTATGAATTGCGGAATAGAATCAATTATGAAATTCATAAGTATATATCCCTCATCCCTATTGGTATCGGTTTGGGCCACTACCCAGAACCCTGCCAGAGCCCTATTTTTAAGAAGAAATTGACAGTCTTTTTTAGAACTAGCACTATGGTAAAATCCAGTATCAACAGGCCTAGTTCTTTTCCTTTGCTTATGCAGGGCAAGAATTTGCCGAGTTCAATCAGTACAATACAAAATCCTAAGTATTTTTTTGGTCAGGCGACACCCAGATTTGAACTGGGGATAAAGTAATAGGCTGTGGTCTGGATATTGGGCTATGGGCTGATTGCTTTCTGTATGAGCCTCTTGTGATTGGGCGCTCGTGGGCGGATTACCCAATGTGTACTCATCTTCCAACAAAGAGGAGAAGACATAACCCGATTTTTTTGAGAAATAAGTTAATTTATCAAGTTGAGGCATTTCGATTTGGATTTCAAATAAGAAAGACAGAAAAAGACTCCTGCGCCCTCGAGAGCATTCTCTTTCACTTGCATTTCTTCCTGAAGTTGGCTCAAAGACCTGTCCAGCCTTGATTTTCCCAGTTATTACTCGAGCGCGCCGAGGCAACTCTGAACTAACCTCAGGGGAGGGGTAGTAGGTATGCTTCAAACCCTCCGGCACCTTGAAGAACGATGGCACTACATCGGGAAAGATGAATGACCAATGAGGACAGGACAATGGGGGAAGTTGGTAATAGAGAATCATCCCTTCTTCTTTGCTTTCTTGCCTGAAAAAATCCAAAACTAACCATTGGAACCTCATGGGCAACCGAGTAGGAGATTCATTTTATTTATTACTTTTACTTTTTTTTACTAAGTTATTCTAAAAGATAAGAGCTAACTGACCATCCTGATTGAATGTTTGAGTACTCGGGGTCTCTCGTAAGTATGGCAAGAAAGTCTCTTCTTTCCACAACTCCTAAATTTCCCATCAGCCTATCCAATCTAATTCTAGACAGAGTCAGTAGACCTTACTTTAGTGTAGGTACTGTCAGATAATTAGGAAGTCTTGATAGTCTTTCGTATAATCTCTTCTTCAATCCTAGGAGCAAAAAAGGAATGTCCTTTAGGGACCTTTGGATACCAAGATTTCCGACCTCTTACTTTCGTAGTTATGAATTGCGGAATAGAATCCATTATGAAATTCATAAGTATATATCCCTCATCCCTATTGGTATCGGTTTGGGCCACTACCCAGAACCCTGCCAGAGCCCTATTTTTAAGAAGAAATTGACAGTCTTTTTTAGAACTAGAACTATGGTAAAATCCAGTATCGACAGGCCTAGTTCTTTTCCTTTGCTTATGCAGGGCAAGAATTTGTCGAGTTCAATCAGTACAATAAGAAATCCTAAGTATTTTTTGGTCAGGCGACACCCAGATTTGAACTGGGGATAAAGGATTTGCAGTCCCATGCCTTACCGCTTGGCCATGCCACCAAATCTGATCCAAAATCGAGCAAAATCTTATTCATCCACATTATTTTACTAATTTTTATTCGTAGGAGGGATTATTAAACCCTTTTTGCTTTTTTTTATCGTTGAATCCCTTTGTACTTATCCCTTTCCAATCCCCTTTAATAAATTCATTCCTGTTTTTATTGGACCCAGTTTTATTCTCTTCGATTGATTGTATCTCAAAACACACATTGCTTAAATACCTTCTCTTTTTATTGAAAAGAGAAAGGATTTCCAGTCACAGACTGCCAAATTTAGGAAAAATTGGAACCATTAACTATATTATTTGTTATTTTGATATTTTCTATTTGTTAGTAGTGAACGGTTCTAAAATGGGTATTGTATCCCAAATAGTGTTTCCTTAATGGCATAACAAAATCAAATTGATTTACAGCTAATCAGTATCAATTAAAAAAAGAGAATTATGATATTGATATAGTGTGACCTGACCCCTGTTGCTCCAAGTGAAATTCTTTCTAGGGTTCTTAAAGATATTCTCCATTTTTCCCTTTCCCTAAAATAAAGTATAGTCTGAAGGCTAGCACGCACCATTCCTCGCTTATGATAATCTAAGGCCAAAAATAAAGAAGGCTCACACCATAATAATACATACCCTTTTTCCTCGATCGTCAAGGTCATGTATTTGGATCGATTTCGGTTTTACAGGCTTCATACATTGTTAAGAAAAGTACTCGGCATTGGAAAGCATCACGTTCTGGCCACACACAAAAGAAGTCGGTGGAAGGTATGGAATTTTTCGGCTGAAGGTCAGAAAGAAAGCAATCGCCAGTGCTTTCGGTTCCAGCAACGAGTCTTTTCTCTGAGAACTAAGGAAAACTACTTTTTTGAAGGCGCGGAGCATTGAAGAAGAGCATAGCTCGATTAACACAACCAGGGGCAATATGGTTCATTTTCCTAGAACACCACAACAAATGTCCCTACCAGCTGTTGCCAGTGAAGCTGAAACCATGGCTACCCCTCAACAAGCCTCTAGCTCTTATCCTAGGCCTGAACCGCCTGAACCTCCAATTACCCTACCATTGGTACTGAATACGACCACCACTCACACCTATTCCAGACCTTTAAACCCCTGACCACATCGACCTCTAGTAGCAAAGCAACTAAAAGACCCAATCAAAAAAATAACCCTCTCTATCCCCCTCAAAACCTTGGCACGAACACTTGTTTCCAGCCACCTATGGCCTTCCTCACAGCTCAAAACATGATAATATTAGACCTAATCCTGCACCACCACCACCGCAACCAAGACCCACATACGGGGGAACTCAACCTACCTTTCGAAGGGTAGACCTTTACAGATGAGTGAAACGAGGATTTAGGTATATAAGGAGACGACCCGCCAAGCGAGCCAGCCTGATACCGACTTTCATTGATAGGCCATGAAACATAGAGAATAGGAACTTGTTCGCACGTACCTCGACCGCAGGTCTGAGAATGACGAGTGTGCTTTCGCCCACAGCTTCTGTTGCTTAACCGGCTCGTGGTGTTTATGGTCCTGACCCGGTACAGCCGCTAAGCTCATTTTTCATTTCCAAGTGTTGTTACTAGCCTCGAGAGAGATGTTTCACAGGATTCACCTGCAATTGATAAACCTAGGGGATAATACCGAAACAGTCCCTTTTTCTGATCATAGAGGAGCCGTATGAAGCTAAGGTTTCATGTACGGTTTTGCAAAGCGGTGGGAGCTGTGATGTTATTATCGACTATGATTATCTAACAGTTCAAGTACAGTTGATATAGTTGAAGCACAACCAAAATATGGTTTTTTGTGGAATCTTTGGCGTCAGCCTATAGGCTTTCTAGTTTTTAGAATTTCTTCTTTGGCCGAATGTGAAAGATTACCCAGAGGGGGAATTAGTTGCGGGTTATCAAACTGAATATTCCGGTATCAAATATGGTTTCTTTTCTCATAGGGAAGCCTGCTATAAAATAGATAAGTACGTCACCTCTTCTGAATACTATGAGATTTTCTGTTCGGCTTTTTTCAAAAACTGGATAGAGTTTCAGGGGCTACTATCTATATACAAGTGTATTTCCTTTATATGAAAAGCGTCTAAGAGCATTACGTCGCATACCTCGAAGCATGTTAGTAGGCTGGTGAAATCTTCGTTCAGCCTGCTCTTGGAGGACTGAACCTTTTCAACCACCACACCCATTGGGATGCGGTGCTCCTCCATGATGGAAGCACGTCGTAGTGCTTCAACCAGAGCGTTCGGCGCCTCCAGATTAGTGGAGGTCGCCGTCGGAGCTGATGCTCCCCCCTCCTTCAAAGGGGGCTGCTCGCCCGATCCTGGAGCCGTATTGGTCTCCGAAATGATATCCGGCTGGTGGCCGAACAGGTCAGGGCCCCCGCCGTCGGTCACCATGGGGATCGCGCTCCCCATGTCTTCGGCAGCCGAGGTATTACCCTCGGGCGCCGTGTTCACAGCCTCGCCCACTCCTCCGCGGCCTGGAGAGGTCCTTTGGTACAACACCATGGTGTCATCCGTGATGATTGGCGGAGAGACTCGCGGAGGCGTCTCGCTCTCTGCCATCTCAGGCGGCAGAGAACTCCCCTCAGATAGTGAAGGGTTGGGGAGGTCGCGAGCAGGGCTGAAATACACACACTATAATGTGTTATATTAGAAACAATAGAGGACCGAATACATGTAATAAATCCTTGGATGCTTACGATTCGGCCAGGGGCTTCACCCTGGGGAGCCTCTCGGGGGATGGGATCAGTTTCTGAATCTGAACCATCCGAGAGGGCTATCTTCCCCCTCTTGGGCGCCTCCCCCTCCAGGTCTGTGGAGGCTTCCCTCGTCTTCTTCCTCCCCTTAAAAGGGGAGTCGCTTTCCACTTCCTCCTCCTCCTCATCTTCATCTCCCTCATGGGAGGAGGGGATTTCGGTCTCTTCGGACACTGCGTCCGAAGGACCCTTGCAGCGGAGGTCGCCCTTGGCCTCCTTGCCTTTCTTCTTCTTGGCCTTCTTCTCCGGCGCCTGATAGGGCACCGGGACCAGCATCTTCATCAGCTCGGGGTCGGCCGGATATTCAGGCAGCGGTGCCGGACACTTGATCCGCTCCGCCTTCGGTATCCAGCCCTGTACGAGGAACAAAAAAACTCATTATGCCAAAAAACTTATTGATCGAATATATATTTGGGGATAACACACTTTCCGGTGTGGCCGGATTCTCATTGTCGAGACCGCTGTCTTCGGTCTTCTTCGTCCATGTTTTCTGGGCCTTGAAGAGTAGCTTCTAGATGTCTTCGTGCGATGTGCTGAAGAAATGCTTCAGGGTCCGAGGATCTTCCGGATTGAACTCCCACATGTGGGAGGGCCAGAGTTGGCAGGGAAGAATCCGGCGGAAGAGCATCACCTGAATCACGTTGGTGAGACTGGTGTTCTTGCCTATCATGTTTGAGATGCGCTTTTGTAGCATCAACACTTCCGTTGTGGATCCCCAGTCCAGACCCTTGCTGGTCCATGACGCGAGCCGCATAGGGGGTCCGGATCCGAACTCGGGAGTGGCCGCCCACTTGGCGTCGCGGGGTTCGGTGATGTAGAACCACTCCTATTGCCATACCTTGATGGTCTGCACGAAGACCCTTTAGGCCAAGTGGTGTTGGGGAGCTTGCACACCATGGCGCCGCTGCAGTCCGCATGCTGCCCGTCAACCACCTTCGGCTTCACATTGAAGACATTTAGCCATAGTCCAAAGTGTGGGGGAGGCTGTCGGTGTCAAAACCGGCGGATCTCGGGTAGGGGGTCCTGAACTGTGCGTCTAAGGTCGATGGTTACAGGAGACGGGGGACACGATGTTTAGCTAGGTTTGGGCCCTCTCCATGGAGGTAACCCTACTTCCTGCTTGATTGATCTTGATGAATATGAGTATTACAAGAGTTGATCTACCACGAGATCTTAATGGCTAAACCCTAGAAGCCTAGCCTGTATGACTATGGTAATGAGTATATCCTTTCCAGACTACACCCTTCGGTTTATATAGACACCGGGGGGATCTAGGGTTACATAGAGTCGGTTACATAAGAAGGAATCTTCATAGTTGGTCGCCAAGCTTGCCTTCCACGCCAAGGAGAGTCCAATCCGGACATGGGTACAGTCTTCGGCCTTCATGTCTTCACAGCCCACCAGTCCGACCCATTGATAATAGGCCGGACGCCCGAGGACCCCTTAGTCCAGGACTCCCTCAGTAGCCCCTGAACCTGGCTTCAATGACGAGGAGTCCGGCGTGCAGATTGTCTTCGGCATTGCAAGGCGGGTTCCCTTTTTCTGAACTCCAAGATAGTCTTCGGACGCGATGATAGTATCCGGACCTGTCACACACACCATACACAACCACAGAGAGAATATAATTTTACACGAATCCAATCCGCTGACAAATTTTTGCAGCATGACATCATGTCCGACCAGTCATAATTCGAACCATTTTTGTGTCCACCGCTCCACGTCCCGAGACGCGGTTGCCATTGGCACATGTGTTGTCAAAGCAGAGATCATGTCCCCTTATCGTGACATCAATGCGGGCGTGGGTAACCCAACCGTGCCGTTTATATAGCCCTTGGGAATAGGCGAATTCTAAGGCGAGTGGGGAGGCGTTCAAGATTTACTGCCTTTATAAGGGGATAAGGATTCCCTCTTCCTCTCCCACGCCTTCTCTCTATCTTCGCCCTTCCATACTCGAGCTCCAGCGCCCAAGTTCTCATCTCCTTTCCACTCGAGCTAGCACTCAACCATGTCCGGATCCGGATGTCAGGGCAAGTGGATGGTCTCCTCCGTCAAGGAGGAGGACATTACTGAGCTTGGGGCGGCTGGATACTTGGCGAAGGAAATCGCCCACCGTCTGCTGGCCGAGGGACAAGTCGTCCCCACGCCGAAGCCCAACGAGAGGGTGGTATTCATCCCTCATTTATTCCGCGGACTAGGGTTCCCACTCCACCCTTTCGTCCGCGGGCTGATGTATTATTACGGGATAGATTTCCACGATCTATCCCCGAACTCCTTCCTCAACATCTTGGCGTTTATCATCGTGTGTGAGGCCTTCCTCCGCATCCAACCCCACTTCGGGCTATGGCTCAAAGTCTTCAACGTGAAGCCGAAGGTGCTGGATGTCCAGCACGCGGAGTGCGGAGGAGCCATGGTGAGTAAGCTGTCCAACGTCTCCTGGCCGAAAGGCACTTTTGTGGATATAGTAAAGGAGTGGCAGAAACAGTGGTTCTACATCACGGAACCCCGCGGCACCACCTGGGCCGCAGCTGCCGAATTCCGCTCCGGTGCTCCCATGCGACTCACCTCCTGGGTCGAGAAGAGTCCGAACTGGTGTTTGCCCGATGAGCTGATTGCACTGCAGACGCGCGTTCAAAGCATGATAGCCAAGAACGTCGAGCTTGTCGATGTAATTCAGGTGATGCTGGTTCGCCGGATCCTCCCGTGCCAGCGCCGAAGTCGCCCTTTGTGGGAGTTTAATCCGAAGAAGCATCAAACCCTGGTGAGGCTCTTCAAAACCACTCACGAAGGTACCTGGAAGTTGCTCTTTAAGGGCAACGAGAAACCGCCGGCCACATATTCAGACCGTGGGCACGACATTAAACACCCCGCCAACGAGGTATGTTATTTTAATGTATCCCCTACTTGTTTGTTTCGAGGATGATGTCTGAGCTTTTAGCATTTGCTTTTTCGGGATTGGATGGAGAGGGCTAAGCGGATCCAGTGTCCGGCTCTGCTTCCTGAAGAACCGGTCATCCCGCGTCTAGCGAAGATGCTGGTGCCGGCACCATATAAGGCACCGGAGAAGAAGGCCAAGAAGAAGGCCAAGGGGGCCAAAAGTGGCCCCTGTCGCAAGGGCGCTTTGGACATGACGTCCGAAGACGAAGAAGCCCATTCCTTCGTCCCTGAGGATGATGACGAGGAAGAGGAGGAGGAGGAGATAAACCCTCCCCCTGAGAAGGGAAAGAAGAAAAGGGGGGCCTCCACGAATCTGGAGGCGGGAACGCCCAAGAAGGGGAAGGCCGCCCTTGCGGTGAACACCGCGTGGGACGTTGACAGCAGTTCGGAGCGACGCCTCTGCACTAAGCCTCGGGCCGCATCGTAAGTACCATGACTCACGTATACAAGTGTACCCGGCCTCTCCTTTTTATTGTTTTGACATGGTTAATTGTGCTATTGCAGTCCGGCCCGTGACAGCATCCAGCGATCCTCATCTGGAGGTTCGTTGGATCCGGCGGAAATGGCCAGCATGTCGCCGCCGCCCACTTATTCCCCCGAGGCCAAGGATGACACTGAAGTGTTGTCCTGGAGGACCGCTCCGAGCCGGGGAGGGGCCCAGGACGCTGTCCAGGAGGCGCCGCAAGGCGAGACCTCTGTTGCCAGACACATGGGAGAGCATATCCCCATGGAGACCGACGAGGAGGGGCGTATTCAGTTCGGCCCTTAGCCGAATATGAAGGAGGGGGGGTGCGCCAATTCCACCAATACGGCCTTAGAATCCAGCGCGCACCTTCCTTCGAAGGAGGGGGGTGCGCCAATTCCACTGATGGCCCCTGTCCAACCAAGGGCACCGGATAACCTGATGGAGGCGCTACGAGGCGCCTCCATTGTGGACGAGCACCGTGTCCTTATGGGTATGGTGATCGAGAAGATTCAGTACGTCAAGAGCGTACTAAACAAGGCCTGCAACAATCTGTTGACAGGTTTTGAGGTAAGTCACGTAGAAAGAGAACACCCTGTGCTGACAGTAGCCCCTGAGACACTGTCCGGTGTTCGGAAAGAAAGGCTGGACAGAGGATCAACCCTTTTAGGAGACTAACTTGATATGTATGAATGAGCAGGCATCGCTGTTGGCCGCGACCTCGCATGCTGCCGAAGTCTCTGAACTGAAGCAGAGGTTGGAGCAGGCCGAGAACGAGCCCAGCGAGGTGAAGATTGAGCTCCAGGAGAAGCAAGGTGAGTGACGACTTGCTGTGTATTCGGAAAGAATAAGCGGTGAGTATTGACCGGAGCGTCATAACATTTGTAGGGGCAGTGACCGAGGTTGAGGCCCTGAAAAATGCCCTGGCCGAAGCCGAGGGGAAGGCTGTCCAGCAGCAAGCCGCCCGTAAGAAGCTCAAGGCCCGAGTCAGCGAAGTCCAGTAGGAGCTCCAGGACGCGGTGAAGAAGTGCGAAGCCTTGGACCGCGAGGCGTCGGTTCAAGAGACCGAACTTACCAAGGCTCGCCAGAGCACGGAGACTGCACGAAATGAGGCCTGGGATGCTCTCCAGGAGATGCAGGAGGCCACGAAGGTTGCAGCGGGTAAGGCTTTTAACATGCAAAGCAAGTATGCAGAGAGGAAGTACCTTTTACTAACCCGAATTCAGAGTTGCCCAGGGGCTTTTGTGGATCTACCATGCAGCGTGTCTGATGCTGCGGAGTTCTTCCGAGCCAGAGAAGGGAATTCCACGGAGAAGCTGTTCTGGTCGCAGTATGTTGTGCCAGAACATCCGGTGCCCTTTGCCGATCAACTGAAACAGTTGGTTGAGCTGCACAGGGTGGCCGAACTGGCCATGAAGGATTTAATAATCCGGTTGTGGCCAGCCGAAGCTATACCTAGCAACTATTTTGGTCCCATGAAGCAGGTGGTGGAAGCCTGTCCGCGGCTAGACATCGTCAAGCGATCAGTCTGCATCGAAGGTGCCCGCATGGCCTTCGCCCGTTGCAAGATGTGGTGGGCAAAGATGGACGCCGTCGAGGTGGCCAGGGGGCCGCCGGAAGGCGAGGAGCACCGCACACCCGAGCGATATTTTGCGGATGTCCTAGAAGGGTCTCGACTTGCAGCAGCGCAGTGCGGGCAGGACATTGTTTTCGAATGAATACACATGTGTTTTGTCCTTGCCTTGTATGATAAAAACAAAGCCGGTTTGTAATATAATGCTTGTTATGTTTTAATTGTTTCCTCCTGTGCGGCCGTGTTGTATGAAATCTGAGGGTTGGCCAGTCGTCGGCTTCTGCCCTCACGTAGGTAGTATGGAGGTGTTCGGGATGGAATCTAAATAATCATTATCAAATTATATGGTCCCTCAAGGAGTTATTTAGCGCAACGAATCAGGCAATCAGACTATGCAGCTTGAGCGCCCTCACTAAGCCATAGGAGTTTTATAATAAAACATGGGCGCAGCCCCTGGTATACGAACCAGAGTGTTGCCGGCGTCTGATCGGGAAGTATCGATCCTTCACAGAATGCGGAAGAAATCTCCAATGATTTGTGACCTCCGAACAGCTGACCGGCTCTCGCCGCATCATGACAGTCAGTTTTCGGCTTTCTCTACTGAGGTGCTCATCCGGTTTAGACCAGGGCACAATCGCAGTAGTTCTCCCTTTACTACCCTAGGCGATGTAGCGGAACGTAGGCTAGCAAGCACAGGAGCCGGGCAACCCAACTATTGACCTAAGACATGATTCGGAGCCAATGCATATAATGCTAAATTCGGGGTGCCAAACTTATCTATAATAAGTGTTCGGAATTTGTTGCTGTATTATGGGGCGATGGGGAGCCCCTGGCGAATATGAAACGTACCAAAGTGCACGGGTGCGAGAATATAAGTAATTAATGGCAAAGGAAAACAAAAAGAGAGCAGAGGTAGTATCTGGGGCCCCTTGACTTGGGCCATGAGCTATTTCCATTATAGTTTGGTTAATGCGTCAAAGCGCATTTATACATATAGTGCGAGAAGCAACCGGCTATTTAACTTGCCATAACCAAAGGAGAGCTGCATTTCGGTACTGAAAAACGGGTAGGGTGATCGTTGGATTGTCCTCTAGGGCTTCCCCTATATGCCTTTGCTCTGTGCCAATCTGGTGTACTTGTCCTTTGACAGGACCAATAAGCAGACCATCGAAGGAGGCCTGTATAAAAGAGACCTAATAAAAGGAAATAGTAAAGATAAAATTGAGTCCGGGATCGGAGTAGCCGGACTGTAGACTACAAGCGAGCTGTGCCTCCGTCGATGCCCATGGGATTTTGAGTGCGTAATTATGGACGCGTGGTGCGAATGCCGCTACCTCATCGGGACTGGGACGGAGGCCGTATTGCTAATCGAGCTCTTGACGAGCCAAGCTGTCCTGTTGCAGTGTGGTCCGAACCCTCTTGGTGGTGTCCAGGGGCTCGGCAGCCGGATTATAATTCTGCTTGAGAAGGCCGCTCTGTACCTCTGCTGCTAGGGCGGCTGTGTGCTCCTTTGTATGGAGGGAGCGTTCGGTGTTTCCATTGACTGTTATGACGCCGCGTGGACCGGGCATCTTGAGCTTGAGATAAGCGTAGTGTGGCACCGCGTTGAATCTAGCAAACGCGGTCCGTCCGAGCAGTGCGTGGTAGCCGCTGCGGAAGGGGACGATATCGAAGATTAACTCTTCGCTCCGGAAGTTGTCCGGGGAACCGAAGACCACTTCCAGCGTGATTGAGCCCGTACAACGGGCCTCTATGCCTGGTATGACTCCTTTAAAGGTAGTCTTTGTGGGTTTGATTCGTGAGAGATTAATGCCCATCTTGCGCACTGTATCCTGATAGAGCAGGTTGAGGCTGCTGCCACCGTCCATTAGGACTCGTGGTAGGTGAAATCCGTCGATGATTGGGTCGAGAACCAGTGCGGCCGAGCCGCCATGGCGGATACTAGTTGGATGATCTCGAGGATCGAAGGTGATCGGGAATGACGACCACGGATTGAATTTTGGGGCGACTGGCTCTACCGCGTAGATGTCCCTGAGTGCGCGCTTGCGCTCCCTTTTGGGGATGTGTGTAGCG
Source organism: Triticum aestivum (assembly GCF_018294505.1). Taxonomy (NCBI): domain Eukaryota; kingdom Viridiplantae; phylum Streptophyta; class Magnoliopsida; order Poales; family Poaceae; genus Triticum; species Triticum aestivum. The sequence goes on from NC_057799.1 coordinate 503,035,995, forward strand.
TATATCATGTTCACCGTTTTGACTTGAGGGGGAAATTTCTTCTGCCCCCCAGTGTTCGGCTGCTGGGGCTCTTCGTCATCGTCCTCACTTTGTGATCCCTTTTCCTTGTTCTCGGCATTTAACTTGCCGGCCTGTTTAAAAACCCAACAATCTCTGTTGGTATGATAGGCTTGTTTGTGTGGGGTGCCATGTATCTGGCACGGACGGTCGAGTATGCGGTCCAAGCTGGATGGTCCCTTGCTATTCCTTTTGTAGGGCTTCTTCCGCTGGCCGGACTTGGAGCCACTGAATCCAGCGTGAACCGTAGTGTCATCGGTGTTATCGCCATTGCTTCGGCGTTTGTGTCTATTGCGTCGGAGCTTGCTGGTGCTGTTTTTGGCCTCGGAGGGGCCTGCCTCGCTGGCTGTGTTTTTGCTACGAGCCAGCCAGCTGTCCTCACCCGCGCAAAAGCGGGTCATGAGTGCCGTGAGGGCTGCCATGGATTTCGGCTTTTCTTGGCCGAGGTGGCGGGCGAGCCATTCGTCACAGATGCTGTGTTTGAAGGCCGCTAGGGCTTCGGCATCCGGACAGTCAACGATCTAGTTCTTTTTGGTTAGGAACCTAGTCCAGAATTTTCTGGCTGATTCTCCAGGTTGTTGAACTATATGACTTAAGTCATCGGCGTCTGGTGGCCGGACATAAGTGCCTTCGAAGTTGTTAAGAAAAGCTTTTTCCAAGTCCTCCCAACTGCCGATGGAATTTTCAGGCAGGCTATTTAACCAGTGTTTAGCTGGCCCTTTTAGTTTTAATGGGAGGTATTTGATGGCGTGGAGATCGTCTCCTCGGGCCATATGGATGTGGAGAATAAAATCCTCGATCCATACTGCGGGATCGGTTGTTCCGTCGTATGATTCAATATTGACGGGCTTGAACCCCTCGGGGAATTCATGATCCAGTACTTCATCTGTGAAGCAGAGAGGGTGTGTGGCGCATCTATATCGGGCCGCGTCGCGGCGCACCTCCGATGAAGTCCGCCTGCGGTTATCGGCCCGGGCGTGACTAGGTTTGTCACGTCCGAATAGGTAGCCGTCGTCGCGAGTCGAAAGGCGTCCTCGTGATCCGTAGATTGATCTGGTGTGTCCTGCTCTACTGTCCAGGTCTTGCCAAAGGTCGTATATATAGTCCCGAGGTGTTTTGTCTCTGTTTTTACGAGGTGGTGGGGCGGGCTGCTGTTCGGCCTGAGTTGCCGTTTTATCCGGACCGTGGGGTGGTCGGTCCACCGCACTATCCCGACCACGTGGTGGTCGTTCCGCATTGCGCGAGGGAGGTATGGGCTCCGGCACCTCCTCATCGAATTGAGGTAGCAGACAGCGTTTCGGGTAACTCTTGGCTGGACGCTTCAGGCCGTATTCCTCGGCTGCCAGGACATCAGTCCATCTGTCAATGAGTAGGTCTTGATCAGCTTGAAGCTGCTGCTGCTTTTTCTTTAGGCTTCTTGCAGTAGCTATTAGCTGGCGCTTGAAGCGCTCCTGCTCGAGGGGTGCCTCAGGCACAATGAAATCCCCGTTGCCGAGGCTCTCCTCATCTTCGGAGGGTGGATGGTAACTATCATCATCCGGGTCGTTGGGCATGGCCTGTTTATCAGGGTTAACTTGCCCGTTGTCTTGTTCCCCGTGTTCGGATGTTGCTCCAACATGGTCTTCATTGTTTTCGGCGTCGTTCGGAGTACTATTTTCTCCGGTGCCAGTGTTGCTATCTTTTGAGCGATATGACTTAGAACGGCGTTTAGGGCGCCGACGCTTGGACTGTGTCTCAGAAGGTTTATTTGCAACTGGGTCTTCTTTGTCATCATCGCTAGCTTTTTTAGGTGTGTCAACCATGTACACATCGTACGAAGAGGTGGCCGTCCAACGTCCAGTGAATGGCGGGTCTTGGCCTTGCTCCTTGTCAGCATCGTCGTCCATACCGTCGATGTCTTTGGAGCCATAATCAAGCACGTCAGTTAAGTCCTCGACAGTGGCTATGAAGTGGGTGGCGGGTGGGAAGCGAAATTCTCCATCATTAGCCTCTAGTTCGAACCGGACATAGTTCGGCTGTGTGTCCCCCCCCCCAAGGACAAGTTTTTTAATGAATCTAGAACAACGCCCAAGGGCGAGTGTAGGTAGACGTCCGCGGTGCTGAACTCGAAGATCGATGACTGATCCAACTTGGTGTCTACAGGTGTACGCGGTTCGGAACTTATAGCCGGAAACGAGTCCGGAATTCCGTTGACGCAGATATTCCCAGGTGTTGAGTCTGTGTGCGGCTCCAACGCCACGGACTCCGTGGCTTCGGATGGCGCGATCTACTCCGGATCTAAGGCCGTAGCAGTTACAGGAACCATCTCCTGAATATGGTCTGATGACAGATTTAAGTCATGTTCATTGGAGCGAGGGGAGCGATCGCCGTGGTCTCAAATCCGTTGAAGATCAAGTCTCCACGGATATCCGCGACGTAGTTCAAGCTTCCGAATCTGACCTGGTGGCCAGGGGCATAGCTATCGATCTGCTCCAGATGGCCAAGCGAGTTGGCCCGCAGTACGAAGCCGCCGAATACGAAAATCTGTCTGGGGAGGAAGGTTTCTCCTTGGACAGCGTCACTATCGATGATTGAAGGGGCCATCGAACCTTTCGTTGACGGCACAGTGGAACTCTCAATGAAAGCACCAATGTCGGTGTCAAAACCGGCGGATCTTGGGTATGGGGTCCCGAACTGCGCATCTAAGGTCGATGGTTATAGGAGACGGGGGACACGATGTTTACCCAGGTTCGGGCACTCTCTATGGAGGTAATACCCTACTTCCTGCTTGATTGATCTTGATGAATATGAGTATTACAAGAGTTGATCTACCACGAGATCCTAATGGCTAAACCCTAGAAGCCTAGCCTGTATGACTTTGGTAATGAGTATATCCTTTCCGGACTACACCCTCCGGTTTATATAGACACCGGGGGGATCTAGGGTTACATAGAGTCGGTTACATAAGAAGGAATCTTCATAGTTGGTCGCCAAACTTGCCTTCCACGCCAAGGAGAGTCCAATCCGGACACGGGTACAGTCTTCGGCCTTCATGTCTTCACAGCCCACCAGTCCGGCCCATTGATAATAGGCCGGACGCCCGAGGACCCCTTTGTCCAGGACTCCCTCAGATGCGGAGTAGCGCCTCGCACACGACGATAAACGCCATGATGTGGAGGAAAGAATTTGGGGTTAGATCATGGAAATCTAGCCGATAGTAAAACATGAGGCCGCGGATGAATGGGTGAAGGGGAAACCCTAGCATGCGGAGGAAGTGGGGGATGAATACCATCCTTTCGCCGGGCTCCGGAGTGGGGATGACTTGATCCTTGGTGGGAAGCCTGTGTGCGATGTCCGCAGACAGGTATCCCGCCTGCCGGAGCTCCTTGACGTCCTTCTCGGTGACGGAGGAGGCCTCCCACTTGCCCTTCGAACCGCCTCCCGGAAAGATTGAAGTTTGGGCGTTGGAGTTTGAAGATGGGAAAGTAGGAGAAGGAAGAAAGCGTGGGGAGAAAAGAGGAATCTTTATCCTCTTATATAGACAGTGAATATCAAACGCCCCCCCCCCCTCAAGCCTTAAAACTCACCTGTTCCCAAGGGGTCGTGCGAATTGCACGGTTGGGTTACCCAAAACCGGATTGATGAGGATCCCGTGATAAGCGGACACGATCTCTATTTTGACAAGACGTGTCAATAAAGGTTGTGCCTCAAAACGCGAAGTGGGAGGCGAATAAACGGTTCGAAATGTTAAAGAGGCCAGACGTGATGTTTCGCCAAAAAGTTGACAGTTGACAGTTGACAGACATTATTTTGATTAAGTATCTTGCCTTCGTGGCTGAAGGTTGTGACTATTATACAGAGCCGGATACAGTTCTTTTGTTCGGAAGATAGCTTTGAAGTATTCAGGAAGAGGAACCCGCCTTGCAATGCCGAAGACAACCCGCGTGCCGAACATATCGTCATTGAAGACTCGTTCAGGGGCTACTGAGGGAGTCCTGGATTAGGGGGTCCTCGGGTGTCCGGGCTATGTGATATGGGCCGGACTGATGGGCCGTGAAGATACAAGGTAGAAGACCTTCCCCCCATGTCCGGATAGGACTCTCCTATGTGTGGATGGCAAGATTGGTGTCCGGATATGTAATTTCCTTCCTCTGGAAACCGACTCTGTACAACCCTAGACCCCTCTGGTGTGTATATAAACTGGAGGGTTTAGTTCGTAGAGGTCATCATAATTCACAGAGGCTAGACAGCTAGGGTTTAGCCATTATGATCTCGAGGTAGATCAACTCTTGTAACCCCTATACTCATCAAAGCCAATCAAGTAGGAAGTAGGGTTTTACCTCCATTAAGAGGGCCCGAACCTGGGTAAACACCGTGTCCCCTTTGTCTCCAGTTACCTTTGATCCTCAGACACACAGTTCGGGACCCCCTACTCGAGATCGGCCGGTTTTGACAATGACAATGGTCTTCTTGACCCTTTCCTTTCTCTTCTTGCCTCCAACAGCCTCTTCTTCCTTTGATTTTAAAGTTTCAAGTGTTGAGGCCCTGGCTTTTGACACAGGCTTTCTCTGAGCAGGAGCCTTTACTTTCATGCCTGGCTTAATGCCAGCAGCAACTTGTTCTTTCTTGATCATCTTCTTCTTGGAAGTGACCTGCTCATCAGCAACATAATCCTCATCTTTATATTTTGATGTTCTCTTCTTCCTATGCCTAGTAGCAGCCTTAGGTGGATTGCTGGGGGTGCTTCTGCTTCCATCATCAGAGCTGCTTGAGGGACTAGTGCCCTCACTGAGGTTTTGGTGCTCCTCTGACCTGTTCTTGCTGTCACTCTGGTCTGACATTGCTGAATTGGCCCTATGAACAGATGGGTATAGGTAGAGTAGATGAGCATCACAAAGTACATGTGTTTTGGAGAAAAGAATGACTCAAATACTTAATTTTTGTTTTTGGCAGAAAGCATGTCAGAGCTACCGATGTGACAAACTTGGTGACACCGGAGCAACTTTAGAGTCTAAACATGTGAAATCGGTCAGACCGAGCCACAGTTCGGTGACTCCGAGATACTAGGGTTTCAGTGAGAAAGTAAACTCGGTCACACCGATTCGTACACCTCGGTCAGACTGACTGGTACAAGTGCAAAGGCCTAGACCAAATCGGTGAGACCAAATTTTTCAAATCGGTCTGTCCGAGATGAGTTCGGCGGAAAACTAACCCTATGTCTTTGGATCAATACTAATCTAAAGGAAGTTTTAATTGGATAGGACTATTTCAATCGTGGCAAGAATCATGGCATTGATCTTTGTGCTAAGAGTCGTAGAGAGGTAATCACAAAGGGTCGAGTTCATACCCTAGCTTGGTGATGAACCCGCTACGGCAAAAATGGCGGCGAAGATTTTCATTGACGGCGGAGGACACCAGTGGCAGGAGGCCGCATGTGACGAGGAGACAATCCGGAGACCTCGAGTCAGCAGAGCAGACAGGTGTGGGCGAGGTGTTTGGAGAAATTTCCAAATTTTCAGCCCGGTTATATATATCCAGACCCTATCGGTGTGACCGAGTGGAACAACTCGGTGGCTGAGGGAGTCCTGGATTAGGGGGTCCTCAGACAGCCGGACTATATACCTTGGCCGGACTGTTGGACTATGAAGATACAATATTGAAGACTTCGTCCCGTGTCCGGGTGGGACTCTCCTTTGCGTGGAAGGCAAGCTTGGCAATTGGGATATGTAGATCTCCTCCCTTGTAACCGACTCTGTGTAACCCTAGCCCCTCCGGTGTCTATATAAACCGGAGGGTTTAGTCCGTAGGACAACAACAATCATAATCATAGGCTAGCATCTAGGGTTTAGCCTCTACGATCTCGTGGTAGATCAACTCTTGTAATACTCGTATCATCAAGATCAATCACGCAGGAAGTAGGGTATTACCTCCATCGAGAGGGCCCGAACCTGGGTAAACATTGTGTTCCCCGCCTCATGTTACCATCCGCCTTAGACACACAGTTTGGGACCCCCTACCCGCGATCCGCCGGTGTTGACACCGACATTGGTGCTTTCATTGAGAGTTCCACTGTGCCGTCACGATAAAGGCTTGATGGCTACTTCGATCATCGGCAATGATGCGATCCAGGTTGAGGTTTTTCTCCCCGGACAGATCTTTGTATTCGGCGGCTTCGTACTGCGGGCCAACCCGCTTGGCCATCTGGAGCAGATCAAGAGCTACGCCCCTGGCCATCAGGTCAGGTTTGGAAACTTAAACTATACTGCCGACATCCGCGGAGACTTGATCTTCGACGGATTCGAGCCCATGTCAGGTGCGCCGCACAGTCACGACGAGCATGATTTAGCTCTGCCATCGGACGGTGTTCGGGAGATCACACCTGTGGCAACTCCGGCCCTCAATCCGGAGCAGATCGCGCCGTCCGAGGACGGGTGGATGGACCCTGCCACGGAGACTGCACACTCAGCGGCGATAGAGCCGAATACTGACTTCACCTCCTATGAGACCTGTGTTGCCGGACCCTTGGATTCGTCCCCGTCCACGGGCTCCGAACCGCCTGCGTCCGTGCCTATCCAATCTGATTGGGCACCGACCATGGATTTACCTCCGCGGATGTCGGTGTCAAAACCGGCAGATCTCGGGTAGGGGGTCCCGAACTGTGCGTCTAAGGCAGATGGTAACAGGAGGCGGGGGACACGATGTTTACCCAGGTTCGGGCCCTCTCGATGGAGGTAATACCCTACTTCCTGCTTGATTGATCTTGATGATATGAGTATTACAAGAGTTGATCTACCACGAGATCGTAGAGGCTAAACCCTAGAAGCTAGCCTATGGTATGATTGTTGTTGTCCTACGGACTAAACCCTCCGGTTTATATAGACACCGGAGGGGGCTAGGGTTACACAGAGTCGGTTAAAAGGGAGGAGATCTACATATCCATATTGCCAAGTTTGCCTTCCACGCCAAGGAGAGTCCCATCCGGACACGGGACAAAGTCTTCAATCTTGTATCTTCATAGTCCAGCAGTCCGGCTAAAGTATATAGGCCGGCCGTCCAAGGACCCCCTAATCCGAGACTCCCTCAGTAGGCCCTGAACCAGGCTTCAATGACGATGAGTCCGGCGTGTAGATTTGTCTTCGGCATTGCAAGGCGGGTTCTTCCTCCGAATACTCCATAGAAGATCTTGAACAGAAGGACAGTGTCCGGCTCTGCAAAACAAATTCCACATACCATCGTAGAGAGAATAATATTTCCACAAATCTAATCTGCTGACACGTATGACATCATACCACGGCCCGGTCATTATTCGAACCGTTTTTCTCAACCAGCTACTGCACATATTGCGAGGCGATTTTCTTCGCACGTCTTGACGAAGCAGAGATCATGTCCCCTTATCACAGGATTCTCATCAATACGGGTGTGGGTAACCCAACCGCACCACCAATTACGGTGCTTGGGGAATAAACGGTTTCGCTAGGCAAGTGGGGACGCACAGAATCCCTGATGCCTTTATAAGGGGATAAGGACTCCCTTTCACACCCACGCTTTCTCCTTCCCGATCCATTCCCCTTCGCTCAAGCTCCAGCGCCGGATCCGGAGGCAAATGGATGGCCTCTACTGTCCGAGAGAAGGATATCAAAAAGCTTCGGGAGGCCGGGTATCTGGCCAAGAAAATCAGCCATCATCTCCCAACGGCGGGACAGATCGTCCCTACCCCGGAACCCCACGAGAGGGTTGTATTCCTCCCTCACTTTGTCTGCGGGCTAAGGTTTCCCCTCCACCCGTTCGCTCGCGGCATCATGTATTATTATGGGATCGATCTGCACGATCTGTCCCCTAATTACTTCCTCAACATCTCGACATTCATTGTCGTGTGCGAGGCTTTTCTCCGCATCTCGCCACATTTTGGATTGTGGCTGAAGATTTTCAATGTGAAGCCCAAGGTAGTGGGCGGCGAGCACGCCGAGTGCGGGGGCGCTATGGTGAGCAAGATGCCCAACGTTATATGGCCAACTGGCACCTTCAATGATTCCATCAAGGAGTGGCAACAACAGTGGTTTTACATCACCGAGCCGCGCGACACGGAGTGGGCCGCTACTCCCGAGTTTCGATCCGGTCCCCCCCTGCGGCTCACATCCTGGGTCAAGAAGGGCCTGAACTGGTCCTCGTCTGACGAATTGTCGATGCTCCAGATGCGTGTTAGAGATATGGGAGACAAGAATATTGAACTTGTCAACGTGGTCCAGGTGATGTTAGTTCGCCGGATCCTGCCTTGTCAACACCGGACTTGCAATCTATGGGAATTTGATCCGGCCAAGCACCAAACCTTGCGGGAGCTTTTCGGCTCCTCGCACAAGGACATCTGGAAGGTGCTTTTCAAGTCCAGCAAATCATGGCCGGACTCCTTCGAAGACCGTGGGTACCAACTGTCCCGCCCCGCAAGTTCGGTGAGTAATCGTACTTTTTGCCCACATAACCCAAGGGGAGCGCTTAATGTGCTTTCCATAATTCTCCTAGGGCTGGACGAAGAAGGTGGAGCGGATCCATTATCCGGCCCCGCTGCCCGAAGAACAGGCCGTCCCTCTTCTGACGAAGATGCTGGTCCCGGCTCCTTACAAGGTGCCGAAGAAGACGGCCGAGAAGGGGGTCAAAAAGACCCGGGGCGGCCTTCGTCGCCGTGGCACTTTGGACACAATATCCGAAGGCTCTGACGCCCGTTCCGCCTCCGAAGAGGATGAGGAGGAGGAGGAAGATGAATCCCCTGTGGGGGAAAGAAACAAAAGGACGGCCTCCACACACCTGGAGGCCGAGTCGCCCAAAAGGGGAAAAGCTCCTCTCCCGGAGGAGTTTGCTACCGCCACCGCCAGTGGCCCAGCGTGGGACCCCAGGGTCCAGCCCCTGGTGAATCCGTGAGTATATACAGTCCAAACATGCTTATGTGTCCAGACTTATCATGGCGTAATTTTAATCTGAGCCATACGTTTTTTGTAGTCCGGCGAGGCCCCATACCGAACAATCCTCATCGGAGGATTCGCTGAGCTCGGATGCTATGGAAAGCGGGACGCCCCTGAAGGCCCCTTCCTCCAAACAGGTGGATACCAGCGAGGCTTCGTCCCGGAGGGACCTCGACCCAGGAGGAGAGGGAAGGACCGTGAAGGCGGCGCCTGGAGGTCCAACTTCAGGGGCCGAACACATGGGGGAGCAGATTCCCATGGGAGCTGACGGCGGGGGCCATCTTGAATTCGGCTCCCAGCCGGATGCCGTTCCGGAGACCCATACGGCTCTAGAATCAAGCAGGCAGCCTCTCTCAGCTGGAGGAGGTATACCGGCGACCTCTGTCCAACCAGAGGCGTCGGATGCTTTGTTGGTGGCGCTGAAGGGCGCCTCATTGTCGATGAACACCGTGCCCTTATGGGTGCGGTGATTGAGAAGGTTCAGTATGCTGAGAGTGGACTAAATGGGGCTTGTATCAGTCTTATAAAAGGCTTTGAGCTATGTTTTATGAGTTTTCATAGAGTGTCACAGTATAGATAGTAGCCCCTGATACACTATTCGGTGAAAGAAAGAACCGGACAGATTTTATGTTCGCAGGAAGACTCATTAAATGACATCTATTTCTCTTCTGTTATAAGCAGGCGTCTGCTGCTTCTCATACTGCGTTGATCTCCGGACTGAATCAAAGTCTGGAGCGGGCCCAAGAAGAACTTGGCCAATTGAAAGTGCAGTTGAGAGATAAACAAGGTATGCACAAGTCTTGTTCGCGTTTATTGCGAATGAATTTCTAGTATGAAATAAGCTTCATGATTTGCGCTAGGGATTGTGACCGAAGTCGAAGCCCTTAAGAAGGCTGTGGCCGAGGCCGAGAAAAAGGCAGCCACAGAGCAGGCTCTTCGTGAGAAGCACGAGGCCAGGGTTATTACAGCTGAGCAGGAGCTGCAAGAGGCCGTGAGGAAATGCGAGACCTTGTTGCAGAGTTTAACGGAGAAGGAATCCGAACTCACCAAGGTGCATCAGGCCACGAGCGATGCCCGGGGAGAAACCCAAAGCGCCCTGCAGGGGATCCAAGAGGCGAGAAAGATTGCGGCTAGTAAGGCCTTTTCCACGGGAAGCAAGTATTTGGGGTGAAAACTATGTTTCTAATTTTGAATCCAGATTTTTCAGGGGTATTTGCTGAGCTACCCCGCAGTATATCGGATGCCGCCCAATTCTACCAAGCCGAAGAAAGGAACACTGCCGATAAGCTCTTCTGGTCGCAGTATTTGGCACCGAATTATCTGGTGCCTTTTGCCGATCAACTGAAACAACTGATCGAACTGCATAAGGCGGCGGAACTAGCCATGAAAGATTTGGTTACCCGGCTATGGCATGTCGAGCCGATTCCAAGCAGCTACTTCGGGCTTGTGAAGCGGCTTGTAAGCGCTTGCCCTCGACTTGACGTCATCAAGCGGTCGGTCTGTATAGGAGGTGCGCGAATGGCCTTTGCCCGCGCAAAAGTGCACTGGGGAAGATGGATTCTGAAAAGCTGATGACCGAACGACCACCAGAGGGGAAGGAGCACCGCAAGCCCGAATTGTATTATGAGAGTGTCATAAAAGGATCCTACCTTGCAGCGGAGCTATGCACTAAGGACATTATATTTCCATGAATGCCAATCATGTTGTCCTTTGTAATATTTAAACAAGGTCATTTATTTGGCTTGTTATATAAAAGTTTACCCTCCTGTGCGGCCGTTTTATATGCTAAACCTGAGAGTTGGCCAGTCGTCGGCTTCTGCCCCCACGTGAGAAATACGGGGGTGTTCGGGGTAAACCTAAGCACTCTTTATCCCAGTTTTGGGTCCTTCGAAGGAGGTGCTCAGCACAACGAACCAGGCAATCGGACTATAGGGCTTTATCACTCTCACTTAGCCATAGGAGCTTTAGTATGGTAGGCGCAGCCCCTGGTGTTCGGAAAACTGTACTAGGGGCTCTTATAAGCACCTCATCGGAGAAAAGACCGATCCATCGCACGCTGCATTGGTTAAGGCATTATGCGGGAGAAATCCTTAAAGATTTTGTGACCTCTCGAACAGCTGACCAGCTCTCGCCGTATCATGACAGTCAGTTTTTGGCTTTCTCTACTGAGGTGCTCGTCCGGAAGAACTGGGACACAATCGCAGTAGTTCTCCCAGTGCTACCTTAGCTGATATAGCGGAACGTAAGGTACCAAAACATGGGAGTCGGGCAAACCCAACTATTGACCCAAGACATGATTCGGAGCTGATGCATATAATGCTATAGGTTCGGGGTGCCGAACTTCCATGAAGGTGTTCGGACTTTATTTCCGTGTTATGGGTAAAACGAAGCCTCTGGCATATTTTAAGGCATATCACTGTGTACGGATGCCACTTGACAAAAGAATTTCAATAAGAAATAACAGCAGGTAAACGTCATATAAATTCACATGTTGTATTTGAATAGTACGTCTATGCGTATGAGTACAAGTAATGTGATAAAAAACAGGAATATGATTGCGGAACATGCTGAGACCAGGGGGAAGAAGCTGAGTGCGGATCCGTAATATAGCCGGATGGTCATTGCGTTCAAGCTGCCTCCGTATAGCCCGTCCTGGTCGGCACAAAGGTGAACCTGCGAAGGAAATGAAAGAAATATTTGCGTGCCAGAGAGCGGTTGAGCCGCTGAGTTCGGCCTGTCCTGGCCTTCGCCGGAGTGTTTAACTGAGCTCTGAACGAGCCGGGCTATCCTTCAGCGGAGTAGTTCGGGGGCCCTTGACGGTGCCCGGGGGCCTGGACGTCGACTCGAGGTTCAGCTGCAAGGTGTTGCTCGTTACTTCTGCTGCTAAAGTAGTAGTGTATTTGTTGGTGCCGAAGGAAGGTTCGGCCTTGCCATTAACCGTGATGACGCGCGTGGACCGGGCATCTTGATCTTACGGTAGGCATACTGTGGCACCGTGTTGAATCGAGCGAACGCGGTTCGTCCGAGCAGTACCTGATAATCACTATGGAAAGGGACGATTTCAAAGATTAATTCTTCGGTACGGTAATTTTCTGGTGACCCGAAGACTACCTCAAGGGTAATGGAGCCTGTACAGCTGGCTTCCACACCTGGTATAATGCCTCTGAAAGTGGATTTAGTGGGTTTGATCGATGAATGATCGATGCCCATCCTGCGCACGGTGTCCTGGTAAAGCAGATTTAGACTGCTGCCTCCGTCCATAAGGACTCGAGTGAGGTGAACCCCGTCTATTATTGGGTCGAGGACTAGTGCGGTTGGATTGCCCTGATTGGCGTTAACCGGACGATCCATGAGGTCAAAGGTGACCGGCCCTAGTTTATATTGTGGGACGACTAGTTCCTTTAAGTCGGCATTCCTAAGTGTGCGTATCCGGTCCGAGTTGGTAATTTGGGTGGTATTTACCACATTCACCGATTGAATATGTGGGGGAAATTTCTTTTGCCCTCCTGTGTTCGGTGATCTGGGCTCTTCGTCGCCATCATCGCTTTGAGGCCCCCTTCCCTGTCTTCTGCGCCTGCCCTACCGGCTTGTTTGAAGACCCAGCATTCTTTGTTGGTATGGGTGGCAGGCGTTCATGGGGTGCCGTGAACTTGGCATTGGCGATCGAGTATGCGGTCCAGAGTGGATGGACCTGGATTGTTATTTTTGGGTGGCCCTTTCCGCTGACCGGATTTTGAGCCCCTGAACCCGGCATTAACTGCCGTATTTTCGGGTGTTTTCACCATATTTGCGGCGCTTGTGTTTGTTGCGTCATGGTTTGCCGTTGCTGTCCCTGGTTTCTGATATGCCAGGTTTGCTTGCTGTATTGGTACTATGAGCCAACCAGCTATCCTCGCCCGCGCAAAAGCGGGTCATGAGTGTAGTGAGGGCTGCCATGGACTTCGGCTTCTCTTAGCCGAGGTGTCAGGCGAGCCACTCGTCATGGATGTTATGTTTAAATGCCGCTAAGGCCTCTGCATCCGGACAGTCGACAATTTGGTTTTTCTTAGTTAGGAACCTGGTCCAGAATTTCCTGGCCGATTCCCCTGGCTGCTGAGTTATATGGCTCAAGTCATCAGCATCTGGGGGTCGCACGTAAGTGCCCTGGAAGTTGTCAAGGAATGCATCTTCCAGATCCTCCCAACTGCCAATGGAGTCTGCTGGCAAGCTATTCAGCCAATGCCGAGCTGGTCCTTTGAGTTTTAGTGGGAGGTACTTGATGGCATGCAGATCATCACCGCGAGCCATGTGGATGTGGAGGAGGAAATCCTCGATCCATACCGTGGGGTCTGTTGTGCCATCATATGATTCAATGTTTACGGGTTTAAAACCCTCTGGGAATTCGTGATCCATTACTTCATTAGTGAAGCATAGGGGGTGTGCGGCGCCTCTGTGCCAGGCAATATCACGACGCAGTTCATCTGAGTCTTGTCTGCTGTATTCGGTCCGGCCGGATTTGCTTTTGGTATATCCGGCGTGACGATCATCGTCTCATGTTGGGGCGCGACGACGTGATCCGTAGATCAATCTTGTATGCCTTGGTTTGTTTTCCAATATGTCTCGCAGGTCCCGCGTGTTGCCCCGGGCCTTGGTGTTTTTGGTTGAACGGCGGTGGGGTGCGGTCTGGACTTCGGGCTGATATGCCTCTCTGTCTCGGCCACGAGGTGGCCGATCAGCCGCATCATACGCTGGTGACGTTGGTTTTAATGCTTCCTCCTCGAGTCGGGGTAGCAACCTGCGCTTTGGGTAACTCTTGGAGGGGCGTTCGAGTTTGTATTCCTCGGCCGCAAGGACTTCGGTCCATCTGTCCGCTAGCGAATTGTCGGAGTAAATGGCCACGGGTAGCCTAACCGACTGCCCCTGGCTCTTCTGAAAAAATTATCAGGCCTTTGGGCCTCCAAGGACTCCAAGCATTGGGCCTCCTTCCCTGGCCGGCTACCTCTGAAGCCGACTCCCGGAAGGCGACCCAGCCTCGGCAACCTCTCCCAGGACAACTACGGGGTGGCCGACTCCAGGAAGCCGGCCAAGAAGAACGCCGACTCCAAGAAGCCGGCCGAGACCACAACCACCAAAGCTACACCCACATAACGGTGACAAGACGGGGTGTGGCCACAGTGCGGCCCACTACCCCCGAGGCCCGAGGCAGGCATGGCCACAGGAGGCCGTACGGGATGGCCGTCTCCCGTTCGGCTCGGCACTGTAGCCACGCCAGCCTCAACGTCATCCACGATCGACTCCTGTACGGCCCGCGGGTGGCGGGCCCCTTCTGCCATAGAGAGGCGCAAAGGCGGCCCGGCCTCCCCCAGTCGGACATGGGTGTAGCCGGCCCCCAGAAGCCAGCTACTCCCTTCCTCGAAGCAGGAGCCCCATTAAGGAGACAAGACGAGGTAAGGCTACAGTGAGAGCCTTCGAGGCGGCGGACTGTAGACACGCTTACCTCGACAAAGCCCTCGTAATTAGAGGCGAGGCTACAGTAAGCAGCCGCCGACAAGACCCTAGGCGGTGGGGCTGGCCTGTCGACCAAGAAGCCGGCAGTCGGCGGGACCCACCAGTCGGCGGGACCCAACAGCCGGCGGAGAAGCCGGCGAGCGTAGACACTGACGGCTGGGACCAGTGCCCAGCCGGATTACCATTGTACCCCCGGGGGGTAGGCCTATATAAACCCCCCGGAGCACCCATGCAAAGGGGAGCTTCTGAATATAGCACACACACCATAGAGATAGAGAGAAGCAAGAGCTAGCCTTGTTCTTCTTCTCCCTTGAGCCCAACAGCTCTAGGAGCGATTGTAGCTACCTTTCCTTGATCTAGTGATCATGCAGAGACCCCGCAGAGCAGGACTAGGGGTGTTATCTCCTCGGAGAGCCCCGAACCTGGGTAAGATCCGCCGGCGTGCATGTCTTCGCCTCATCCCGTTTCCAGGCACGGCGATGTCTTATTGGCACCCACAATGATAAACCATCCGTTGGCATATGTTGCACCAACCACCTGACATTTGGCGCCCACCGTGGGGCCAGGTTCACCGTCGTCCGGAGACCTGTTCTGGACGGGAACCCTCTTCCTCCCCCGCGAGCGCAGCCAGCCTGCTGCGCCCGATGGCGTTTGCCTCAACGCGCTGCAAGGCGTCGACGACGCCTGCGCAGCGAGCTGCCTCGCCGATCTGCTCGGCGAGACTCGCATCTCCGACGAGCCTGCGTCCGACGCAGGCACAGACTACCCCGAGAGCCGCCTCGTCAGCCTCCTCGACCAGCTTCACGTCTCCAGCGAGCCTGCTGCAGATGTGGAGTCGTTCGGCTCCACCGACCCGATGCTTGTCGACTCCGACACAGTATCGCTCGACGCCTACCCCTCCGACGTGGTGGTCTTGGACGATCCCCTCCCTCGAGCTGATAGCGGCAGCAGCGCTGTCACCGAAGTGCTGGTCATCAGCCACGTCGCCAATTCGGGCGGGAACGCCCACGACGCCCTGCAAGCGGCGATGCACGACCTCTCCGTCCCCATCCCGGCCGATGCTGATGCCGAGACCCTGGAGGCACGCCGCCTCGCCCTCATCGCGGAGGGCCAGAAGATAGCCTCCATGAGATGCCTCATCGAGGCCCACCAGCGCGAAGTCGACCGCGACGCCTTCGGTACACCCCCGCCTAGCGGCCCGAGCCGAGCCGGCTTCGTCCAGAAGCGCGGCGCGGCCGTCGCCAGCATGCTGGGGGCAGATCGCCCCGTCTATGCTACCCTGCTCGAGAATCTGCGAGCCGCTCAGGCGGCTGCAGAAGAGCTCAATGGGCTGGGAGCCGATGAGCTCCCCTACATGACAAGACGAATCCAGCAGCTGATCGACGCGGCTGCAGAATGGCACGAAGCCGGCGCCCGTGCTGATAGTCATCCCCCGCGCCGGGAGCACGCCGCAACGTCCCGCTCGCCGACTGCGAGCGGCGCACGCCAGAAGAAAGACAAGGAACCGGCTGCCAGCCGCAGCCGGACTCGCATCACCATCGAGCGCGACACGGAGGGCCGCCCTCGAGCGGTAGAGCACCAAGGAAATCTGCCTCCTCCCCCGCCTCGAAGAGAAAGACGCCTCACCCCGCCGCCTATCACGCACCCGACTCTTGGCGACCGACTCGGCCGCCGAGAAGGAGTCGGCGAGAACGACGCCCGCCTCCGGATCGACCGCCTTGCTCGATCCTTGGCGTTAGAAGAAGAAGACGATGTCGGCCCGCCATGCTTTGGCCCCCGCATCCGCGACGAGCCTTTCCCCAAAGGGTTCTCGCTCCCCAGAGACACGCCCAAGTACAACGGCTCAGTAAAGCCGGAAGATTGGCTCATTGACTACTCCACAGCCGTCATCATAGCCCACGGCAATCGGCGCGTCGCCGTGAAGTACGTCCCTCTCATGCTGCAAGGCACGGCGCGCACATGGCTCAACAGCCTCAAGCCCTACAGCATCAACAATTGGCTGGACTTCACAGAAGTCTTCGTCCGCAACTTCACCAGCACCTACAAGCGGCCTCCCAAGCCTCGCCAGCTCTCCCTCTGCGTCCAAGGGCCCAACGAGTCGACCCGCGACTACCTCACGCGGTGGGCCGAGCTCCGCAACTCCTGCGAGGGGGTGCATGAGGTCCAGGCCATCGAATACTTCCCCGCCGGGTGCCGAGAGGGCACCATCCTCAAGCATCGACTCCTCTGCGACGAGCCGGCTACCCTCGACGAGTTGCTGATCACCGCGGATAAATACGCTACGGCCGACTCCTCAATGAAGACCGAGCTGCGAGTAGACGCCTCTGGGAAGGTGATTGCTCCGGCTCCCAAGACGCCGGCTAGCGATCCCAATCGGCGCCCCTACCAGAACGATCACAAGCACAAGGCCCCCATGCCGACTTCCACCAGTCGGCAGGTGGCCACAGTTGAAGACGAGCAGCCCGAAGAACGGCCCGCTCCCAAGAAGAAGGGTGGCAGGCCGGCTTGGCAGCCGTCTTTCTCCTACGAACAAGCTCTCGACGCCCCCTGCAAGTTCCACAGTGGCGCGAAGCCGTCCAACCACACCACCCGGAAATGCCATTGGCTCACCCGCATCACCAAGGGCGAGGGGATGTTGCCGCCTCCGCCTCCCGGCAGTCGGCGCCATCCAAGACGAATTCCCCGAAGAGCACGCCGCCTACGTCGTCTTCACCAGTCAAGCCGACAACAAGCGCAGCCGACGCCGACAGCATCAAGAAGTGAATGCAGTCGCCACTAGCACCCCCGAGTTCATGCACTGGTCAGAGAAGCCAATCAGCTGGAGCCAGGCCGACCACCCAGAGGTGATGCCCTCTCCTGGCTCCTATCCGATGGTCTTGGATGTCACCCTCGCGACGGAGAGGCGAGCTGCCCGATTCTCCCGCGTCCTGATAGATGGCGGAAGCAGTATCAACATACTGTACCGCGATACCATGGAGAAGATTAACATCAAAGCAAAACAGCTCATGCCGAGCCGCACCGTCTTCCATGGTATCGTCCCCGGCTTGTCTTGCTCCCCAATCGGAAAGATCAAAATGGATGTTCTCTTCGGAGACAAAGATCATTTTCGCCGAGAAGCAATCTGGTTCGAGGTAGTGGATTTGGAAAGCCCCTATCATGCTCTGCTTGGCCGACCGGCTCTGGCCAAGTTCATGGTTGTGCCCCACTACGCCTACCTGAAGATGAAGATGCCGAGCTCGAAGGGGATCATCACGGTAGCCGGCGACTACAAGAAGTCCATCGAGTGCGCCATGGCCAGTAGCCGGCTGGCCGAGTCCCTCGTGGTGGCAGAAGAGAAGAAGATGTTGGAACGGGTTGTGGCCATGGCCGGCAAGCAGCCGGCCTTGTCCCCCAACCCCAAGGATTGTGATGCGCAGGGCTCCTTCCAGCCTTCCAAAGAGACGAAGAAGATACCTCTGGACCCGGAGAACCCAGAGAGGTTCGCTGTCATTGGAGCGAACTTGGACAGTAAATAGGAAGGCGAGCTCGTCGACTTCCTCCATGAGAATCGAGACATTTTTGCATGGTCCCCAAAGGACATGCCGGGTGTCCCGAAGGATTTCGCCGAGCACAAATTACATGTCCGAGCTGATGCGAAGCTGGTCAAGCAACTCCTCCGCCGATTGTCAGAAGAGAAGCGAAGAATTGTGGGAGAAGAGATAGCCCGGCTCCTTGCCGCTGGCTTTATCATGGAAGTGTTCTTTCCAGAATGGCTTGCCAACCCAGTTCTGGTTTTGAAGAAGAATAACAAGTGGCGTATGTGTATAGACTACACCAGTCTGAACAAGGCCTGCCCAAAGGATCCGTTTGCTCTGCCACGGATTGACCAAGTGATAGACTCCACAGCCGGATGCGAGCTGTTAAATTTTTTGGATGCGTACTCAGGGTACCATCAGATCAAGTTGGACCCAGCTGACTGCCTGAAGACTGCCTTCATCACACCCTTTGGAGCTTTCTGCTACCTGACTATGACATTCGGCTTGAGAAATGCCGGTGCCACTTTTCAGCGTTGCATGCAGAAATGCCTCTTGAAACAACTCGGCAGAAATGCCCACGTCTATGTAGACGACATTGTGGTGAAGACAGAGAAGCGCGGCACCCTGCTGGAAGACCTGAAAGAAACATTCGCCCACTTGCGCCGATTCCAAATCAAGCTCAACCCCGAGAAGTGCGTGTTCGGAGTGCCAGCCGGCCAGCTGCTAGGCTTCCTGGTCTCCGAACAAGGCATCGAATGCAACCCCGTCAAGATCAAGGCCATCGAGAGGATGGAGATTCCCACCAAGCTGCGAGATGTGCAGAAGTTCACCGGCTGCTTAGCCTCCCTGAACCGTTTTATCAGCCGACTAGGAGAGAAGGCTCTCCCTTTGTACCGACTCATGAAGAAGTCCACTCACTTCGAGTGGAACGACCAAGCCGACCAAGCCTTCCATGAGTTGAAGAAAATGCTGACCACTCCGCCTGTCCTGGCTGCGCCGACTGAAAAGGAGCCCATGCTCCTCTACATCGCCGCGACTAGCCGAGTCGTCAGCACTGTTGTTGTGGTCCAGCGCCTGGAAGAAGGCCGAGCCCAGCTAGTCCAGAGGCCGGTGTACTATCTCAGCGAAGTACTGTCCAGCTCAAAGCAGAATTACCCGCACTACCAGAAGATGTGCTATGGGGTGTACTTCGCTGCCAAGAAACTGAAGCCCTACTTCCAAGAGCACCCCATCACGGTCGTGTGCACCGCCCCGCTCGCCGAGATCATAGGCAGCCGGGATGCGTCCGGCCGGGTGGCTAAATGGGCCATTGCACTGGCGCCCTACACGATTTTCTACCAACCCCGCACCGCCATCAAGTCGCAAGCTTTGGCCGACTTCCTCGTCGACTGGGCCGAGACCCAGTACCTACCGCCGGCTCCCGACTCTACCCATTGGCGGATGCACTTTGACGGGTCCAAGATGCGCACCGGCTTAGGAGCCGGCATCGTCCTCACCTCTCCCAAAGGCGACAAGCTCAAGTACACGCTGCAGATCCACTTCGCCGCCTCCAACAACGTGGCCGAGTACGAGGCGCTCGTACATGGGCTCCGGCTAGCCAAAGAACTCGGCATACGCCGGATCCTGTGCTACGGCGACTCAGACTTGGTGGTCCAGCAATCGTCTGGCGACTGGGACGCCAAGGACGCGAACATGGCGAGCTATCGATTCCTCGTCCAGCAGATCAGCGGATACTTTGAAGGGTGCGAGTTCCTCCACGTGCCAAGGGCCGAGAATGACCAAGCAGATGCCTTAGCACGGATCGGCTCCACCCGACAAGCCATACCGACTGGCGTCTCCCTCCAGCGCCTCCTCAAGCCGTCTCCAGAGTCGGATTCCATCTTCGTACCGCCTGCACCAGATACAGCCGGATCTGACTGGAAGAACCCCGCAGGCGGCACGGGGACTTCGACAACTGGCCCGGGGACTGCCGTAGTCGCAACTGGCCCGGGGACTTCAGAACCCGGCCCGGGGACTGCAGCAGTCGGCCCGGGGACTGCAACGACACAAGAAGCGGTGGCCGACTCACCCAACCCACCCACCCGAGTCATGGTGGCTACATTAACAGAAGAAGAAGTCACAGCTCCCTCATGGGCCCAGCCCATCCTCAAGTTCCTAGTCAGCAGAGAGCTGCCGGCTGATGAGATCTCAGCAAGACTAGTGCAACGACGAGCCGCAACATATACAATAATCAACAGAGAGCTTGTGAAGCGCAGCGTCACTGGAGTCTTCCAGCGTTGCGTCAAGCCAGAAAAAGGAGTGGCAATCCTCAAAGACATCCACCAAGGCGAATGCGGCCACCACGCAGCCTCAAGATCCCTTGTGGCCAAGGCTTGCCGCCATGGTATCTTCTGGACGACTGCCTTGGAGGATGCTAAAGAAATAGTCAAGAGCTATAGAGGATGCCAAGTTTTTAGTTCCAAGCAACACCTGTCGGCTTCTGCACTCAAGACCATTCCCCTCACCTGGCCTTTTGCCGTCTGGGGGCTGGACATGGTGGGCCCTTTCAAGACAGCCCCGCGGCGGCTTGACGCATCTACTTATCGCTGTGGACAAGTTCACAAAGTGGATCGAAGCAAAGCCGATCAATAAGCTGAATGGGCCGACTGCCGTGACATTCATCACCGACATCACTACTTGGTACGGCGTGCCGCACAGCATCATCACCGACAACGGCACGAACTTCGCCAAAGGAGCACTGGCACGTTTCTGCGCGACGCAGGGCATCCGACTGGACTTAGCGTCCGTTGCCCACCCGCAGTCAAACGGCCAGTTCGAGCGAGCAAATGGACTCATCATCTCCGGCATCAAGCCTCGATTAGTTGTACCACTGGAGCGATCGGCCGGCTGCTGGCTCGATGAGCTGCCGGCTGTCCTCTGGAGTCTGCGCACTACACCCAACAAGTCAACCGGCTTCACTCCATTTTTCCTCGTAGGTGCCAAGGCTGTCATCCCAACATACATCGAGTTCGACTCGCCTCGGATCACCATGTACACGGAGGAGGAGGCCAAAGAAGCAAGAGAAGACGGCGTGGACCTACTGGAAGAAGGCCGGCTGCTAGCACTCAGCCGGTCCGCCATCTACCAGCAAGGGCTGCGCCGCTACTACAACCGCAAGGTCAAGCCAAGATCCTTCCAAGAGGGCGACCTTGTGCTCCGGCTGATCCAGCGAACAGCCGGCCAGCACAAGCTCTCGGCCCCTTGGGAAGGCCCCTTCGTCGTCAGCAAGGCACTCGTCAACGACTCCTACTACTTGATCGACGCACAAAAACCAAGAGCACGCAAGAGAGACGACTCCGGCAAGGAGTCGGAGCGACCATGGAACGCAAACCTCCTAAGACGATTTTACAGTTGAAAGCAGTATGTATCATGCTACCCCTTTTTGTATTAAGTACCAACCAACAGGCCCCCCGAACAGTACTCGGGGACTGCCTTTTATTTATCTATGAATGACGAATGGCATATCCATGAATGTATTATTACATTTGATTTCTTGTCTGGCACCGGGTTCGACTAGTCCGCCCGGGGACTGGCCGCCTTAAGCTATATTAAAAGTTCTACCTGAACTCAGAAAAGTAGTGTGCCGGCTCTCGAGTCCTCTCTTGTTGAAAGTCACAGCTCGAAGAACCGACTGTCCGACTAGAAAGAGGCAAGGCAGAAAGGATGCCCACACGAAAAACGGCTAAGGACCAACGAACTTATATAGCAAAGGGACGGCCTCCAAACACGCCTGCCGGCTGTCAGAACAGCCGGCTGGCCGGCTTCCTAAACACTTAGCTTTAGTCCAGCAAAGCTAGAGTACTCCCCCCCCAATCGGCCAAGCACTCCTCCAGCTACAGATTGTAGAGCAACTGTTGGACTGGGGAGGCGGCAACCAAGGGAGGGCGGCAAAGGAAAAAGCGGAAGGATAAAAAGCAAAGTACAAGGAAAGGCCAGATGCATGCATAAGTTATATATACATATAAGAAGCCCCCAACAGGCTGGCAACAGACATAAGTTCGAATACACCCAGTGGGTGGAATTGTGCAGACTTAACCAAACATTGTTCAAAAAGTAACAAGACAGGAAAACAAAAGATGGCAGACTAGGGAGCGACGCGGAAGCCGAGCTGGTCGGTGGAGACGGCCTTGCCGGCTGAAGGAGTGGCCGCCTAGCGGGTCTCGGCTTGGCCACCACCAGTGGCAGGTGACGCACTCGCACGCGACGTAGTTCTGGAGGCGCGGTCAGGCTGAGGCTGGTCGGCTGCTCCACCAGCCGGTTCGGCGTCTTCACCTTCCTCCTCCTCCTCTTCGCCCTCGTCGCTGGAGTCAATCTCCTCCGCCGAGTCTTCACCGTCCGCCGGGTTCAGCGCGAACCACTCCTCCGGCTGGGCGACACCGTTGTCGTCTACCTCGGGGGCGAAGACACTGGTGTCGGTGTAGTCGGCGATCGCCGAAGCCCGCCGGATGATAGCCGGCCGCGTCGGCTCCAGCTCCGTGTCGGCTTGCTGCCGCCAGGTAGCCAGCTGATCCAGGCTCAGGCCGGGATACCAGGCCTTGACGAACTCCAGCGCCCGCCTGGCACCGGAGCGAGCCGCCGAGGCCTTCCAAGCCTCGAAGCGGCCGACTGCCACCTCCAGCCAGTCGGCAGTCCGACTGGGGGTGCGAGGAACCACTTGGCCGGGCCAGAGGGCGGCCAAGACTTGCGCCCCGGCACGCTGAAGACGGCGGAGCAGTCGGTGAGCTGGCTGGATGCGGGCCTGGATCGCCAAGAGCTGCTCCTCCAGCGAACGGCCTGCGGTTGGCGAGATATCAAAGCCAGCCTGCCTTCGCGCTTGGCGACGGGCCTCGATGGTCTGGTTGGCGGCAGTAGAATAGCCAGGGAAATATTCTGCGCAAGAAAGAAGAAGAAAAGAAGAAAAGAGCACCAAATCAGAAAAAGAGCCAAAGTGGCAGATGGCAAGAAAGGACGAAGAGGTAGGCGGCTTACCGTCAACCAGATCTTCGATCTGGCCATAGCCAGAGATCAGAGTCTGCCTGGCCTCAGCCCAGCCAGCCGCCTCCGTCTCGTACTCGGCCTGGAGGACGGCTTCGCGGTCCTGCACCGCCTTCAGTGCCGCCTTGTGGCCTTCCTCCTGGTCGGCCAACTTCTTGGCCAGGCGGTCGCGTTCCTGCACCAAGGCGGCGAGCTCGGCATCCTTGGCACGAAGGGCGGTCTGAGACTCTCCCAGCTGTGCCCTCAGACTGGCGTTGGCCGCTGCAGGGACGGCAGAAAAAGAAAGAACAGTAAGAAGAAGTCGTCAAGGAAGATCCGACCCGACTGCTCAACAGTCGGCCCGAATCTCGGGGACTACACCCAGTGGGTGCGCTAACGCACCCCCACATGAGATAAAGAACAAAGCACGTACCTCGGCTCTCAGTAAGGTCGGCGGTCTTCTAGGTCAGCTCCCGAGCCTGGGAGTTGAAGGCGGCCGCACGAAGATTGTGGTAGTCCTGCAAGATAGACAGAAGATCAAAGTAAGAACAAGAATAGCAAAGGCAAATCCACTAAGAAGTTCCAAGCCGCCTGCTCAGCAGCCGACTCAGAACTCGGGGACTACACCCAGTGGGTGCGCTGACGCGCCCCCACGGAGGAAATCAAGATCAAGAAGAAATCAAAGTCAAGAAGAAGCAAGATGGGAAGACTAACTCGGATGGCCGCCCGCGTCGCGAGGAACTCATCGGTGAACTGCCTCAGCACCATAGCTTGGCCCTGGAGCCGGGTCCGGACGTCCTACGCAGCCACATTCATCACGGCCATCCCTCCGCCTGGCATCCACCCCGAGGTAGCGCTGGCCGCCTCCGCGTCCTGGGCCGACGAGCTGGAGCCCACGGCCGGCTGCGGCTCCGACGCGGCTTTCTGCGGCTCCGACGCAGCCTTCCCCGCGCGCCGCCTCGGCGGCATCCGGACCGCCATCTCAGTCCTTGCGGCCGGCTCGCCCCCGCCGACTGCGCAGGCGGCTGATCAGGCCGGCCGCCTTGAGCCGCCCCAGTTGGCGGGGTCGGCATTGGCGCCCTCTCCAGGATGATGACATCGTCGTCTCTCCCCAGCCCTGGCTGGTCGCCGCTAGCTCCCTCTGGCGAGGGCTCCACGTCCCCAGGTGCCATGACGCGCAGCGGGGTGGCCATCAAAACCTCCCCCGCCGTCGCCGCGGCCGCGGCCTCCGCTTGGGCCCTGGCTGCAGCATCGGCAAGCGCCTTCGCCGCCTCCTCCTCCCGTGCCGCCTGGGCGGCCGCCGCCTTCCGTACCTCCGCCTCCCGCGCCTCCTGCTCCGCCCGCGCCTCCCGCGCGTTCCGTTCCGTTGCCGCCTGAAGCTCGGCGCGGGGGTCCACACGGCGGGTGGTGCTCCCAGACCCCCTCGGCGACTCGACGACGGAGGCAGCAGCCACCCGCTCAAGCGACAACGGAGCTCTGATCATTGGAGAAAAAGACAAGGGCTCAGGAACCACCAGAGAAAAGAAAGAAAAAAGATTATACGAAAGAAAGTGAACTTACGCCGACACGGTCTGCGGTTGCTTCACCGTCTTGCGGAAGCGAGCCGCCTTCGCGGCCGCCTCCTCCCGCCTGGTGGCTGCCGCCCCGCCCCTGGGTTTCTTCGTCCGGCTGCCGAACAAACCCTGGGCGGCGCGACGCTTTTGACCTCCGCCCCGAGCCGCATCCAGATGCCGGCTGGCGGCGCGGGACGACTTCGGCCTCATCGTCGTCCGGCAAGTCGTCGAAGGTGACTCCGAGCCCGGAGCCGCCTGCTTCGCCGCCGGCTTGGCCACCACCCGGCTCGATGTTGTCGTCCATACTGGCCGCCCCCAAGTCGGGGTCCTCCAGATCGTGATCGGTCCGGTCGGGGACGAATCGACGCTCCGCGTCTGACCCGCCGGCCGGCCGAAGAAGAGGGCTCTGTCGAAAAACAAACCGACTAAGTTAGAGTCGGCCAAGAGGAACTCGGCAACAAAAGCAAAGAGAAAGAAAAAGAGACAAGGAGAACATACCGTAGGCGGCGGATTGGCTCGACTATATGGCTCCTTGCCGAACTACCCCTCTTCGGTGAGTTTGCAGTTCGCAAGGTAGTTCACCATATAGGCGACCTCCTCGCGCGGCATCTCCTTGGTGCACATTCGGCTCGGATCAAGCTGGCCGCTCATCTGACAGATCAGATGAGGCCGGCTCTGGAGCGGAAGAACCCGGCGCGTGATGAATGCGGCCAGCAGGTCGGGCCCCGTCAAGCCCTCCAACTGGGTAAGCTCTCGCACTCGGGCGACGGCGGCGGACCCGGCCGGCATCAGAGTCACGGCCCAGAAGGACCACTCGGGCCGCCTGCCCGCCGGTGGGCCGGCTACGTAAGCCGGCAGGTTGATGTAGTCGCCCCGTGGGGCGATGTTCCACACGTAGAAGTACGACTTTTGCCACTTCTTCACCGATTGGATTAGCGTGATGACGGGGAAGGGGTTGTCGGCGACCAACCTCCTCGACGCGATGAAGGCGCCAGTCTGAGCCGGCACGCCCTGCATGCGCGTGCCCAGCTTGGACTGGAAGAACTCCCCCCAGAGCTCGAGGGTGGGGAGGACGCCGAGGTAGCCCTCGCACAGGGTGACGAAGGCAGACAGCAGCACCACCGCGTTTGGGGTGAGGTGGTGCGGCTGGAGCTGGTAGAAATCGAGCCAGGAGCGGAAGAAGGCGCTCACTGGCAGGCCGATGCCGCGCAAGAAGTGCGAGCGGAAGACCACCCGCTCGCCCTCCCGCGGCGCCGGCGTAATTTCCCTCGCCGGCGCAAGGCGGACCTCCACCTTGTCCGCGCCCGGCAGCCGCCGTGTATTGCGGAGGAACTCGACGTGATCTTCGTGGACGTTGGAGCCATCCCAATCCCCGCCATACTGCTCCGTGGCGGGAGGCATGGTGAAAACGAGCGCGGCGACGGAGGAACATGCGGTGGAAGAGCGCGGCGGCGAGACGCTGTTGCAAGAAACGGCGAGCGAAGAAGATGGTTGAAGTAGGAGGAGCGTGCGAGGGCCTGCCGCCCTCCACCCCCCCCTACTTATAGCTTCGTGAGGCGAGGCCGGGGAGGCCGGACATGGGGGTAGACGTGGGATTAACTGCACCCATTCCCCCCACGCCCCGCGATTATTGCGCCCTAAAGGCGAGCCGAAACTGCCGCAAGGAGACATGCGGGCGGTTTCGGGATGCAAAGAATCCGCACCTGGGCCCGGGCGCGGACGTGGCGGGCCCCCGCCCTGCGGCGACGTCCCGTCGCGCGTGGGCTGGCAGGCTTTCTGGCCGAGGGAGGCCACGTGGTTCGCAGACGGCAAGAGGCCGGCCCGCGGCCCGGTGCACACACTAGTGAGCTCCCGCCCTCCGACTCCAGAGTTTTCGACCAAGGCGGCACGCCAAACCAAAGCCGGCTCCCAGCTGCCGGCTTGCCAAGATATGAAGCTGATCGAGCTTCTCAACTCCTACCCAGCCTCGAAGCCCAATCAGCTTCGGGGACTACTGTCGGAGTAAATGGCCACGGGTAGCCTAACCGACTGCCCCTGGCTCTTCTGAAAAAATTATCAGGCCTTTGGGCCTCCAAGCACTCCAACCATTGGGCCGCCTTCCCTGGCCGGCTACCTCTGAAGCCGACTCCCGGAAGGCGACCCAGCCTCGGCAACCTCTCCCAGGATAACTATGGGGTGGCCGACTCCAGGAAGCCGGCCAAGAAGAACGCCGACTCCAAGAAGCCAGCCGAGACCACAACCACCAAAGCTACACCCACATAACGGTGACAAGACGGGGTGTGGCCACAGTGCGGCCCACTACCCCCGAGGCCCGAGGCAGGCATGGCCACAGGAGGCCGTACGGGATGGCCGTCTCCCGTTCGGCTTGGCACTATAGCCACGCCAGCCTCAACGTCATCCATGACCGACTCCTGTACGGCCCGCAGGCGGCGGGCCCCTTCAGCCAGAGAGAGGCGCAAAGGCGGCCCGGCCTCCCCCAGTCGGACAGGGGTGTAGCCGGCCCCCAGAAGCCGGCTACTCCCTTCCTCGAAGCAGGAGCCCCATTAAGGAGACAAGACGAGGTAAGGCTACAGTGAGAGCCTTCGAGGCGGCGCACTGTAGCCATGCTTACCTCGACAAAGCCCTCGTCATCAGAGGCGAGGCTACAGTAAGCAGCCGCCGACAAGACCCTAGGCGGTGGGGCCGGCCTGTCGACCAAGAAGCCGGCAGCCGGCGGGACCCACCAGTCGGCGGGACCCAACAGCCGGCGGAGAAGCCGACGAGCGTAGACACTGACGGCTGGGACCAGTGCCCAGCCGGATTACCATTGTACCCCCGGGGGTAGGCCTATATAAACCCCCCGGAGCACCCATTCAAAGGGGAGCTTCTGAATACAGCACACACACCATAGAGATAGAGAGAAGCAAGAGCTAGCCTTGTTCTTCTTCTCCCTTGAGCCCAACAGCTCTAGGAGCGATTGTAGCTACCTTTCCTTGATCTAGTGATCATGCGGAGACCCCGCAGACCAGGACTAGGGGTGTTATCTCCTCGGAGAGCCCCGAACCTGGGTAAGATCCGCCGGCGTGCATGTCTTCGCCTCACCCCGTTTCTAGGCACCGGCGATGTCTTATTGGCACCCACAATGATAAGCCATCCATTGGCATATGTCGCACCAACCACCCGACATGAATCTTGATCAGCTCGAAGCTGTTGTTGCTTTTTCTTCAGGCTATTTGCTCTGGCTATAAGCCGGCGCTTGAAGCGCTCCTGCTCGACGGGATCCTCAGGCACGATAAATTCTTCATCGCTGAGGCTCACCTCGTCCTTGGAGAGAGGCATGTAATTGTCATCCTCTGTTTCTCCATCTGCTGCCTGTTCTGGAGGGCTAGCTTGTTCATCCTCCCACTCTAAATCTGGCTGGAGGGGATTGTCGTCGTCTTCGGCACTATCCGGAGTGTTATTGTCTCTTGTGCCGGTATCACTACTTTTGCTATGGCGGGACTTAGAGCGGCGCCGCTGACGTCGGTGCTTGGGTTGCTTCTTGGAGGGGTCATCTCCGTTGTCTTATCGCCATCGCCTTCTTTGGGGGTATCCACCATGTATATATCATATGATGAGGTGGCGGTCCAGCGCCCTATCGGCGGTGGTTCCTGTTCGTCTCCTGGATCGTCGTCCATACCGTCGATCTTTTCGGAGTCGAAGTCGAGCATGTCGGTTAAATCGTCGACAGTGGCTACTAAGTGGGTGGTGGGTGGGGAGCGAATTTCTTCATCGTCCGCATCCCATTCTAGCCGGCCATAGTTCGGACAAGGTTCTCCTAACAAGGAGAGAGACCTTAATGAATTTAGCACATTGCCAAAAGGCGAGTGCTGAAAGATATCCAAGGAGGTAAACTCCATGATCGGTGCCCAATCGGATTCGATAGGCACGGACGCAGGTGGCTCGGAACCCGTAGCCGGGGACGAATCCAATGGTTCGGCAACACGGCTCTCGTAAGGGGTGAAGTCAGTATTCGGTTCTATCGCCACCGAGAGTGCGACCTCCGTGGCGGGGTCTATCCACCCGTCCTTAGATGGCGCAATTTGTTCCGGATTGAGGGCCGGAGTAGTTGCAGGTGTGATCTCCCGAACACTGTCCGACGGCAGAGTTAAGTCATGCTCGTTGTAATTGTGCGGCGCACCCGACATGGGTTCGAATCCGTCGAAGATCAAGTCTCCGCAGATGTCGGCAGTATAGTTCAAGTTTCCGAACCTGACCTGATGGCCAGGGGCGTAGCTCTCGATCTGCTCCAGATGGCCAAGCGAGTTGGCCCGCAGTACGAAGCCGCCGAATACGAAGATCTGTCCGGGGAGGAAAACCACACCCTGGATCGCATCATTGCCGATGATCGAAGGAGCCATCAAGCCTTACGGTGACGGCACAGTGGAACTCTCAATGAAAGCACCAATGTCGGTGTCAAAACCGGCGGATCTTGGGTAGGGGGTCCCGAACTGTGCGTCTAAGGCAGATGGTAACAGGAGGAGGGGGAGGGCATGCATTCATAGCTTAGGATTCCCTTCATGCCGACACGAGGGAGGGGGGCTGCTAGCTACTTTGCACATTGCT
>NC_057799.1:503065393-503111752 GCF_018294505.1 Triticum aestivum
GGGGGTCTGCTAGCTACTTTGCACTTTGCTAGGTGAATGAACCTCGGTTGGGGGGCATGCATTCATAGCTTAGGATTCCCTTCGTGCCGACACGAGGGAGGAGGGGGGCTGCTAGCTACTTCGCACTTTGCTAGGTGAACCTCGGTTGGGGGGGAGGGGGCATGCATTGATAGCTTAGGATTCCCTTCGTGCCAACACGTGGGGGGTAGGGTGGGGGCAAGCAATACCGTGCGCTTTGCGAGAGAGGTGCCACATTGAAGTTGCATTTGGTATTTGAAAATCAAACCACCCTTTTGATACATAAATTTGGTCCACATGCAAGTCTTTTTTTTGACAGAAAGACTGTAAGGGAACCCCTTACAGTACAATTGGTGCAACAAACCCAAATTGCAAGTACCATGCCTTGAACCTGGGTGGGTGGGAAGGCATCAGTCCCTTCCCACCACTAGGCTATGCCTTAGTCTGCTCCACATGCAAGTGTGTTCGTGTTCTGACCCTCTCCCGCGTCAGTTTTAGCCAAATTTATGAACATTAGACAAGTCGGATGACGCAACAGACAGGGTTCACTCAAACTAACCGTGTGCCACGCCGGTGCACCTGTCACGCACACATCCGCCCATTACATTGGGCTCCACGAGGATCCCCCTCTCAAAAATATCTGCCCGCCTCGAGGGTTTTTCTGTTTCATAACACACGGTTGTTATCTCCGGACCGTGTGCGATGTTTCTTGTTCCCAATCCTGCATGCATCCCTAGAAAATATCTGCCCGCCTCGAGGGTTTTTCTGTTTCATAACACACGGTTGTTATCTCCGGACCGTGTGCGATGTTTCTTTTTCCCAATCCCGCCTGCATCCCTAGAAAATATCTGCCTGCCTCGAGGGTTTTTCTGTTTCATAACGCACGGTTGTTATCTCCGAACCGTGTGCGATGCACTATCATCAAAATTTTCAATAGCCCGACATTTCACTCCTGCGTTTGAATCCCGCGTAGTAAAATTTTCAGTACCCGCGTCATTTCATCAAACACCCCGCGCCCCCCTTCCACGCACACACACACACACACCAAAACCTCCTCGGGCATGCGCGTGCGCACACACACACCCTCCCTCGCTCGAAACCCTAGCAAGGTCCCCGCTGCCGCCGCCGCCGCAAGGCCTCCATTGCCAACATCTGCCGGTTTCCCCGTGCAGCTTACCCATCGATCTCCATACCCAGGTTGCCCTGAGTTTCTTAGATGACGCCTGCCAAACGCCCCTTTCCCATAGATCCCCATCGCCACTGCAGAGCGTCGCAGCCTAAGCCCGGCTATGCTTCCCGTGGAGCTCGAGGAGCGACTGGCCCAAAGAGGTGTATAGCGGTCTCTTCTCCCAACGTCGCCGAGGAAGCTGATGACCATTACTGGTAGCATGCACTCAAGCAGCGGGCTAGATTATGCGGGCATGTCTCGGCCGCCGGCTACGACATCTAGGTCATTGACAGCGACGGCCTGAGGCGAGCTGTGTCACAGGTTAAGTGGCCCACCCCCAACCCCTCGGGTTCAACCGCCGTCAATCTCATCCATGGCCCCGCTGCTGATCTCCTCTGGGTCGCTGTCAACAATTTGCCATTCTACATCGCCATCGAGCCCCTTTTGTCATTTCTGAAGGACACGTTCTGCGACGCTAGCTAGGGATCGACAGCTTCCAAGTCAGGCCTCATCGACGGCGACCACGAGGAGGGCACCCTCTCTGGCTCTTCCAACGGGAAAGAGCCCATCTGCTCTTCCAAGGGGAAAGCGCCCGTCTGCGACATCAGGGAGGGCACCCTACAGCCGTGCTCTCCCAAGGGGAAGGAGCCCATCTGCGACAACATGGAGCGCATCCAGGGTCCGTGCTCTTCCCATGGGAATGAGCCCATCTGTGACAAGTGAGGAAACCCATGATTTGTTTTGTTGTGCCTCTTCACAGGGGGAAACCCATGATTTGTTTTGTCGAGTCCCTTTTGTAGTGTAGTGAGATTATGTCCAGTTTTAATTGCTATATCTGGTTGTTTGCAGTATGCCTTGTTTATTTCAGTTGTTCACAATGTGATGCTGTATATGTGCAATTATTTACTGTGCAGTACATTTCATCAATCCAGTTTTAAACATACCGATAGGAATGCATATATTTGCTTGCTGTTAAGCCTGTTATAGCCAGCATATGCCTCTTTTAAAGTTTTTTGATTGTTCGGTTGTTTGTAGTTAGCATATGTTCAGTTTCAAATGCAATTTTTGGCTGTTCGTAGTATACCTTGTTTATTCCAGTTATTCACAACGTGATGTTCTATATGTGCAAGTATGAACTGTGCAGTTCAATTTCATGAGTACCAGTTTCAACAATACCACTATGAATGACTACATTTGGTTGCTGCATCTTGTAGTTAACACGCCTTTCCATTTTTATTTAACCTTAACCAGTGTACTTAGACCGGCACAATACCATTTTGAATGACTATGTTTGCTTGTTGTTAAATGTTAGGCCTGTTGCAGTTAGCACACCTTTCCACTTGTTTTTCTTTAATAGCGTGCTTAAACCTGCACACTGAAGCTATCTTTTGGAGATTATTTTGTCTGCCATGTATAATTTTTGTTGATGTTTAGCCTGTTGTGCTTAACATACTTCTCGATGTACCTACACAGGACAATTTTGGGAACGGCTGATGTTTTCCATCGAGGTTAGTTTCATCCCATGGCTTATATCTGCTCACTATTTAGGATATCGGTAGCTGGTACCATATAGGCTGGTGGCTGATAAGGGACTAATCGGTGAATCAGACTTTTAACTGAATATATCTGCAACCCATTTTTCGTTAGGTTAACTAGGGCTATATGTAATATATCTAAGGCAACATAGCAACATGCGTTGTACTTAATGTCTAAATATGCAATCCTAGGCTACATAGCAACAAGGAAGAGTGTTACATTAATGTTCTAATGATGTCTAGATATACGTAGAAGAGCAGCAGCAACAACAGCAATTACACAACCCTGTTTGGATACTCAACTTAGCTAGAGGTTAGAGTTAGTTTCTAGCTCATTACTAACCCTGAACTAACTCCATCCAAAGAGTTGTTTGGATGGCAGGGTTAGATTGACAATAAATGCACTAGGAGAACTAGCTCCAATTAGCACCTCTTGGGTTGGATAGTTTTTTGGGTGGGTTATAGATGCAACTAGCTCAAACTAGCCCTCATGTTTAGATATACTTTAGGGCTATTTGAGCCCGAACTAGCTGAAACTAACTGTAACCCATGGATACAGCAGCCTTCTTTTTACTGCCCATAATGAGTTGTGTTAGATGACAATGTCTGAGTCTTTTTCCTTTGCAGTGGTTGCCAAAGCAGTTTACTCAAGATTACCTCTCAAACTACATGATTGGTGGGCATGCAAAGGTTAAGGTATTTCTACCAGAACACGATGATTATCAAGATGTTTTCATGAAGACCATGAAGGATGGGCGGTCGGCCATCACAAGGGGTTGGACTAGAGTCGTGTGTGCCTTCTGCATGGAGGAGGGCACAATATGGGCATTCCGCTTCACCTTGTTCAGCAACCAGAATATATTTTGCCTCTTTCTTTACCGTATTTAATAGTACAAGTATACAACTGTGGTTCATCATTCTTTATTTGGTTCTTATGTAATTCTTGAACATATGTACCTATGAATCGAATAATGCATTGGTTGTTTGAACCTGATGGATATGAATAAAGCCGTAGCATACATTCAAATTCAAATCCAAATCCGGTACAATTTGGAAAAGCAGCAATTAAATTACGATGAAATTATGCTCTCCAGGTTGTTACGGCACACACGGTTGGTAAAACACAAACGTTTGCGATATACACCGTAATCCGAGACGGTTCACAGAGAGGAAACGTGTGCAAGCATGCACACAGTTGCCGTTTGCAAAGAGTGTGCGATGTCAGACAATATCACAAACGGTGCGGGCAAACTAAACGTTTGTGCTAGTTGCCTTATCGTACATGATTCGCAACCATGAACTGTTTCTGATGAAGTATGGATCATAAATGTTGCACCACAGAATAGCGTGTGCGATAGTTGTCATGTACGACGATGTTACGACGGTCCGACGTTTAGTAATCCTATCCGACACTCGTACGAAGATTAGCTAATCTTCTTAATGGTGAACCGTTCTATATTAGTGAACCATCTATGATGGGCCACGCATCATACACGTTCTATAATAGTGAACCGTTTGTGATGGGCCACGCATCATAAACGTAGCACCACAGAATACCGACTGCGATGGCAATGCGAGTAGAAACGAGTAGGAGTACTATAGGGCCCCTATCCCCGACGGTTTCTGGGTCGTGTGGGAAGGACCCCCCTATCGCCCACACTCACTTGGCGACGGTTCCAAATGCCGTCGCGGAAAGGGGTTAAAACCGTATGTTTAGGACCGACGCGTACCAGCGATCACATGAAGCTTGTAAGCACCACTAGACTTGTTGTGAAGCTCTT
The DNA here is from genome assembly GCF_018294505.1 of Triticum aestivum. Classification (NCBI taxonomy): domain Eukaryota; kingdom Viridiplantae; phylum Streptophyta; class Magnoliopsida; order Poales; family Poaceae; genus Triticum; species Triticum aestivum. The sequence goes on from NC_057799.1 coordinate 503,069,896, forward strand.
CCTTATCCTCGAGTGACATCTCATGAGCAACAATTCAACCAATGACTTCTGTTGGCTTGAGTTCTTTGTAATTGGGCATCATTTGGATCAATGTGCATACGGTATCATACTTTCCATCCAAGCCTCTTAGGATCTTCTTGATGATGAATCTGTCGGTCATCTCTTCACTTCCTAAGCCGGAAATCTCATTTGTGATGAGAGTAAGCCTAGAGTACATTTTAGCGACACCTTCACCATCCTTCATTTTGAACTTGTCAAGTTGACTTTGAAGCACATCCAATTTGGATTCCTGGACGGACTCGTTACCTTCGTGCATATCAATCAAAGTATCCCAAATTTCCTTTGCATTCTCAAGACGGCTGATTTTGTTGAATTCTTTGGGGCACAATCCATTGAAGAGTATATTGCAAGGTTGAGCGTTGTATTGCAACATGTTTAATTCTTCCACGGTTTCTTCACGATTCGGTTCTCTTCCATCAAAGAATTCACCTTGCAAGCCAATACACACAATAGCCCAAACAGCGGGGTTATGTCCAAGAATATGCATTTTCATTTTATGCTTCCAACTAGCAAAATTAGTGCCATCAAATTAAGGACCTCTACGGTGGTAATTTCCCTCACTAGATGGCATACTCTCCTAGGTTGTGAAACCAAGGCTATGATCACCAAAGGTATGGAAATCAGGGCAAATGGGGACCAAAGCTCTGATACCACTTATAGGATCGAAAGTAGGTCTAGAGGGGGGTTATTAGACTACTTGACCAAATAAAAATCTAGCCTTTTCCCAATTTTAAGTGCTGGTAGATTTTAACAACTTAGCACAAGTCAAGCAATCAACCTACACATGCAATTCTAAGAGTATAGTAGCAGAATGTAAATCATTTCATATGAAGGTAAAGGGAGGGGTTTGGAAAGCAAACACAATGTAGACACGGAGATTTTTGCCGTGGTTCCAATAGGTGGTGCTATCGTACATCCACGTTGATGGAGACTTCAACCCACGAAGGGTAACTGTTGCGCAAGTCCACGCAGGGCTCCACCCATGAAGAGTCCACGAAGAAGCAACCTTTTCTATCCCACCATGGCCATCGCCCACGAAGGACTTCCCTCACTTGGGTAGATCTTCACGAAGTAGGCGATCTCCTTGCCCTTACAAACTCCTTGGTTCAACTCCGCAATCTTGGCGGATGCTCCCAAGTGACACCTAACCAATCTAGGAGACACCACTCTCCAAAAGGTAATAGATGGTGTGTTGATGATGAACTCCTTGCTCTTGTGCTTCAAATGATAGTCTCCCCAACACTCAACTCTCTCTCACAGATTTGGCTATGGTGGAAAGATGATTTGAGTGGAAAGCAACTTGGGGAAGGCTAGAGATCAAGATTCTTGTGGTTGGATTAGTATGTCTTGGTCTCAACACATGAGTAGGTGGTTCACTCTCAGAAAATGAATGTTGGAAGTGTAGGCGCGTTCTGATGGCTCTCTCACTAATGGAGAGGAGGGTGGAGGGGTATATATAGCCTCCACACAAAATCTAACCATTACACACAAAAGAGCCAACTCGGTCAGACCGAATAGATGAACTCGGTGAGACCGATTCAGTTCAAAATGTGAACGATTTTTAGGTGTGTCGTGGAATTGTCACGGCAGATGTCCTAGTGTGAGGACTTAGTCGTGAGGCCAACGCATCTATGTGGTATCTTGAGAGGGGTTGATCAGAATCGAGATACGCAACACAAGACAAGGGTTAGGCAGCTTCGGGCCCCGGGAAACATCATCCGGTAACAACCCTACATGATGTTTGTGGGTAGGTCTCATTATCATCTCGAGGGAGTTGATACGTCTCCAACGTATCTATAATTTTTGATAGCTCCATGCTATATTATATTCTGTTTTGGACATTATTGGGCTTTATTATACACTTTTATATTATTTTTGGGACTAACCTATTAACCGGAGGCCCAGCCCAGAATTGTTGTTTTTTGCCTATTTCAGAGTTTCGCAGAAAAAGAATATCAAACGGAGTCCAAACGGAATGAAACCTTCGAGAACGTGATTTTTGGAACGAACGTGATCCAGAGGACTTGGACCCTACGTCAAGGCATCAACCAGGAAGCCACGAGGTAGGGGGCGCGCCTACCCCCAAGGCGCGCCCTCCACCCTCGTGGGCCCCATGTTGCTCCACCGACGTACTCCTTCTTCCTATATATACCTACGTACCCCCAAACTACCAGATACAGAGCCAAAAACCTAATTCCACCGCCGCAACCTTCTGTACCCCGTGAGATCCCATCTTGGGGCCTGTTCCGGAGCTCCGCCGGAGGGGGAATCGATCACGGAGGGCTTCTACATTAACACCATAGCCTCTCCGATGATGCGTGAGTAGTTTACCTCAGACCTTCGAGTCCATAGTTATTAGCTAGATGGCTTCTTCTCTCTTTTTGGATCTCAATACAATGTTCTCCCCCTCTCTCGTGGAGATCTATTCGATATAATCTTCTTTTGCGGTGTGTTTGTTGAGACCGATGAATTGTGGGTTTATGATCAAGTTTATCTATGAACAATATTTGAATCTTCTGAATTCTTTTATGTATGATTGGTTATCTTTGCAAGTCTCTTCGAATTATCAGTTTGGTTTGGCCTACTAGATTGATCTTTCTTGCAATGGGAGAAGTGCTTAGCTTTGGGTTCAATCTTGCGGTGTCCTTTCGCAGTGACAGTAGGGGCAGCAAGGCACGTATTGTATTGTTGCCATCGAGGATAACAAGATGGGGTTTATATCATATTGCATGAATTTATCCCTCTACATCATGTCATCTTGCTTAAAGCGTTACTCTGTTCTTATGAACTTAAAACTCTAGATGCATGCTGGATAGTGGTCGATGTGTGGAGTAATAGTAGTAGATGCAGGCAGGAGTCGGTCTACTTGTCTCGGACGTGATGCCTATATACATGATCATACCTAGATATTCTCATAACTATGCTCAATTCTGTCAATTGCTCAACAGTAATTTGTTCACCCACCGTAAATACTTATGCTCTTGAGAGAAGCCACTAGTGAAACCTATGGCCCCCGGGTCTATTTTCCATCATATTAATCTCTCGACAAGAAGCTATTTCTGGTGCCGTTTTTATTTTACTTTCTTTACTTTGCATCTTTATCATAAAAATACCAAAAAAATTATCCTATCGTATCTATCAGATCTCACTCTCGTAAGTGACCGTAAAGGGATTGACAACCCCTTATCGCGTTGGTTGCGAGGATTTATTTGTTTGTGTAGGTGCGAGGGACTCGTGCGTGGCCTCCTACTGGATTGATACCTTGGTTCTCAAAAACTGAGGGAAATACTTACGCTACTTTGCTGCATCACCCTTTCCTCTTCAAGGGAAAACCAACGCAGTGCTCAAGAGGTAGCAAGAAGGATTTCTGGCGCCGTTGCCGGGGAGTCTACGCAAAAGTCAACATACCAAGTACCCATCACAAACCCTTATCTCCCGCATTACATTATTTGCCATTTGCCTCTCATTTTCCTCTCCCCCACTTCACCCTTGCCATTTTATTCACCCTCTCTTTTTCGTTCGCCTTTTGTTCGCTTGCTTTTCATTTGCTCGTGTGTTGGATTGCTTGCTTGTCATGATGGCTCAAGATAATACCAAATTATTTGACTTTACCAATACCAACAACAATGATTTCCTTAGCACTCTCCTCTTACCGATACTGAATCTTGTGAAATCAATGCTGCTTTGTTAAATCTTGTCATGAAAGATCAATTCGCCGGCCTTCCTAGTGAAGATGCCGCTACCCATCTAAATAGCTTCGTTGATTTGTGTGATATGCAAAAGAAGAAAGATGTAGACAATGATATTGTTAAATTGAAGCTATTTCCGTTTTTGCTTAGAGATCGTGCTAAAGCTTGGTTTTCGTCTTTGCCTAAAAATAGTATTGATTCTTGGAATAAGTGCAAAGATGCTTTTATCTCTAAGTATTTTCCTCCCGCTAAGATCATCTCTCTTAGAAACGATATTATGAATTTTAAGCAACTTTATCATGAACATGTTGCACAAGCTTGGGAGAGGATGAAATTAATAATACGTAATTGTCCTACACATGGTTTGAATTTATGGATGATTATACAAATTTTTATGCCGGATTGCATTTTGTTCTAGAAATCCTTTAGATTCGGCCGCAGGAGGCACTTTTATGGAAATCACTTTAGGAGAAGCTACTAAACTCCTAGATAATATTATGGTTAATTATTCTCAATGGCACACTGAAAGATCTACTAGTAAAAAAGTGCATGCGATAGAAGAAATTAATGTTTTGAGCGGGAAGATGGATGAACTTATGAAATTATTTGCTAATAAAAGTGTTTCTTCTGATCCTAATGACATGCATTTCTCTACTTTGATTGAGAATAATAATGAATCTTTGGATGTGAATTTTGTTGGTAGGAATAATTTTGGTAACAACGCGTAGAGAGGAAACTTTACTCCTAGGCCTTATCCTAGTAATTCCTCTAATAATTATGGTAATTCCAACAAAAAATCTTATGGAAATTTTTATAAGATGCCTTATGAATTTGAGACTAGTGTTAAGGAATTTATGAATCCGCAAAAGAATTTCAATGCTTTGCTTGAAGAAAAATTGCTTAAAGTTGATGAATTGGCTAGGAACGTTGATAGAATTTCTCTTGATGTCGATTCTTTGAAACTTAGATCTATTCCACCTAAGCATGATATCAATGAGTCTCTCAAGGCCATGAGAATTTCCATAGATGAGTGCAAAGAAAGAACCGCTAGGATGCGTGCTAAGAAAGATTGCTTTATAAAAGCGTGTTCTTCTAATTTTTGTGAAAACAAAGATGAAGATCTAAAAGTTATTGATGTGTCTCCTATTAAATCTTTGTTTTGCAATATGAATCTTGATAATGATGAGACTGAATATGATCCACCTTTACCTAGAAGGCGTTCCAAAAATTTGGAGTTTTTAGATCTTGATGCAAAAATTGGTAAAAGTGGGATTGATGAACCCACTATTTTGGATTTCAAGGAATTTAATTATGAAAATTCCTCTTTGATAGATTGTATTTCCTTGTTGCAATCCGTGCTAAATTCTCCTCATGCTTATAGTCAAAATAAAGCTTTTACTAAACATAGTTGATGCTTTGGTGCAATCTTATGAAGAAAAACTTGAGTTGGAAGTTTCTATTCCTAGAAAACTTTATGATTAGTGGGAACCTACTATTAAAATTAAAATAAAAGAACATGAATGCTATGCTTTGTGTGATTTGGGTGCTAGTGTTTCCACGATTCCAAAGATTTTGTGTGATTTGTTAGGTTTCCGTGATTTTGATGATTGCTCTTTAAACTTGCACCTTGCGGATTCCACCATTAAGAAACCTATGGGAAGAATTAATGGTGTTCTTATTGTTGCAAATAGGAATTATGTGCCCGTATATTTTATTGTTCTTGATATAGATTGCAATCCTTCATGTCCTATTATTCTTGGTAGACCTTTCCTTAGAACGATTGGTGCAATTATTGATATGAAGAAAGGGAATATTAGATTCCAATTTCCATTAAAGAAAGGAATGGAACACTTTCATAGAAAGAAAATAAAATTACCTTATGAATCTATTATGAGAGCCACTTATGGATTGCCTACCAAAGATGGCAATACCTAGATCTATCCTTGATTTTATGCCTAGCTAGGGGCGTTAAACGATAGCGCTTGTTGGGAGGCAACCCAATTTTATTTTTAGTTTTTTGCTTTTTGCTTCTGTTTAGGAATAAATATTTTATCTAGCCTCTGGTTAGATTTGTTTTTATGTTTTAATTAGTGTTTGTGCCATGTTAAACCTATAGGATCTTCTTGGATGATAGTTATTTGATCTTGCAGAAAATTCCAGAAACTTTCTGTTTACGAAAATAATTGTTACAAATCACCAGAACGTGATAAAATATTGATCCCAATTGCTGCTTATCAATAAACAAATTGTCTAGTTCTTCCTATTTTGGCTGAATTTTTGGAGTTCCACAAGTTTGCGTTAGTTACAGATTACTACAGACTGTTCCGTTTTTGACAGATTCTGTTTTTCGTGTGTTGTTTGCTTATTTTGATGAATCTATGGCTAGTAAAATAGATTATAAACCATAGAGAAGTTGGAATACAGTAGGTTTAACACCAATATAAATAAAGAATGAGTTCATTACAGTACCTTGAAGTGGTCTTTTGTTTTCTTTCGCTAACGGAGCTCACGAGATTTTCTATTAAGTTTTGTGTTGTGAAGTTTTCAAGTTTTGGGTGAAAGATTTGATGGATTATGGAACAAGGAGTGGCAAGAGCCTAAGCTTGGGGATGCCCATGGCACCCCAAGATAATCTAAGGACACCTAAAAGCCAAAGCTTGGGGATGCCCCGGAAGGCATCCCCTCTTTCGTCTACTTCCATCGGTAATTTTACTTGGAGCTATATTTTTATTCACCACATGATATGTGTTTTGCTTGGAGCGTCTTGTATGATTTGAATCTTTGCTTTTTAGTTTACCACAATAATCCTTTCTGTACACACCTTTTGAGAGAAACAAACATGATTCGTAAATTATTAGAATACTCTATGTGCTTCACTTATATATTTTGAGTTATATAGTTTTTGCTCTAGTACTTCACTTATATCTTTTAGAGCACGGTGGTAACTTTTGTTTTATAGAAACTATTATTCTCTCATGCTTCACTTAGATTATTTTGAGAGTCTTAAATAGCATGGTAATTTGCTTAAATAATCCTAATATGCTAGGTATTCAAGACTAGTAAAAAAAATCTTATGAGTGTGTTGAATACTAAGAGAAGTTTGATGCTTGATGATTGTTTTGAGATATGGAGGTAGTGATATTAAAGTTGTGCTAGTTGAGTAGTTGTGAATTTGAGAAATACTTGTGTTGATGTTTGCAAGTCACGTAGCATGCACGTATGGTAAACGTTATGTAACATATTTGAAACATGAGGTGTTCTTTGATTGTCCTCCTTATGAGTGGCGGTCGGGGACGAGCGATGGTCTTTTCCTACCTATCTATCCCCCTAGGAGCATGCACGTAGTGCTTGGTTTTTGATGACTTCTAGATTTTTGCAATAAGTATGTGAGTTCTTTATGACTAATGTTGAGTCCATGGATTATACGCACTCTCACCTTTCCATCATTGCTAGCCTCTTCGGTACCATGCATTGCCCTTTCTCACATTGAGAGTTGGTGCAAACTTCGCCGGTGCATCTAAACCCCGTGATATGATATGCTCTTTCACACATAAACCTCCTTATATCTTCCTCAAAACAGCCACCATACCTACCTATTATGGCATTTCCATAGCCATTCCGAGATATATTGCCATGCAACTTTCCACCGTTCCGTTTATCATGACACATTCATCATTGTCATATTGCTTTGCATAATCATGTAGTTGACATAGTATTTGTGGCAAAGCCACCGTTCATAATTCTTTCATACATGTCACTCTTGGTTCATTGCATATCCCGGTACACCGCCGCAGGCATTCATATAGTCATAATTTGTTCTATTATCGAGTTGTAATCATTGAGTTGTAAATAAATAGAAGTGTGATGATCATCATTTTCTAGAGCATTGTCCCAAGTGAGGAATATAAAAAAATAGAAAGGCCGTAAAAAAAGAGAAGGCCCAAAAAATGAAAGAAAAAGAGAGAAGGGACAATGTTACTATCCTTTTTACCACACTTGTGCTTCAAAGTAGCACCATAATCTTCATGATAGAGAGTCTCTTGTTTTGTCACTTTCATATACTAGTGGGAACTTTTCATTATAGAACTTGGCTTGTATATTCCAACGATGGGCTTCCTCAAAAGCCCTAGGTCTTCGTGAGCAAGCAAGTTGGATGCACACCCACTTAGTTTCTTTTGTTGAGCTTTCATACATTTATAGCTCTAGTGCATCCGTTGCATGGCAATCACTACTCCTTGCATTAACATCAATTGATGGGCATCTCCATAGCTCATTGATTAGCCTCATTGATGTGAGACTTTCTCCTTTTTTGTCTTCTCCACATAACCCCCATCATTATACTCTATTCCACCCATAGTGCTATATCCATGGCTCACGCTCATGTAATACGTGAAGGTTGAAAAAGTTTGAGATTACTTAAGTATGAAACAATTGTTTGGCTTGTCATCGGGGTTGTGCATGATGAGAGCACTCTTGTGTGACTAAAATGGAACATGACTAAACTATATGATTTTGTAGGGATGAACTTTCTTTAGCCGTGTTATTTTGAGAAGACATAATTGCTTAGTTAGTATGCTTGAAGTATTATTATTTTTATGTCAATATTGAACTTTTATCTTGAATCTTTAGGATCTGAATATTCATACCACAATTAAGAAGAATTACATTGAAATTATGCCAGGTAGCATTCCACATCAAAAATTCTGTTTTTATCATTTACCTACTTGAGGACGAGCAGGAATTAAGCTTGGGGATGCTTGATACGTCTACAACGTATCTACAATTTTTTATTGCTCCATGCTATATTATATTCTGTTTTGGACATTATTAGGCTTTATTATAGACTTTTATATTATTTTTGGGACTAACCTATTAACCGGAGGCCTAGCCCAGAATTGCTATTTTTTGCCTATTTCAGAGTTTTGCAGAAAAAGAATACCAAACGGAGTCCAAACGGAATGAAACCTTCGGGAACGTGATTTTCGAAACGAACGTGATCCAGAGGACTTGGACCCTACGTCAAGGCATCAACCAGGAAGCCACGAGGTAGGGGCGCGCCTACCCCTCAGGCGCGCCCTCCACCCTCGTGGGCCCCATGTTGCTCCACCGACGTACTCCTTCTTCCTATATATACCTACGTACCCCCAAACTACCAGATACAGAGCCAAAAACCTAATTCCACCGCCACAACCTTCTGTACCCAGTGAGAACCCATCTTGGGGCCTGTTCTGGAGCTCCGCTGGAGGGGGCATCGATCACGGAGGGCTTCTACATTAACACCATAGCCTCTCCGATGATGCGTGAGTAGTTTACCTCAGACCTTTGGGTCCATAGTTATTAGCTAGATGGCTTCTTCTCTCTTTTTGGATCTCAATACAATGTTCTCCCCCTCTCTCGTGGAGATCTATTCGATATAATCTTCTTTTGGGGTGTGTTCAGACCGATGAATTGTGGGTTTATGATCAAGTTTATCTATGAACAATATTTGAATCTTCTGAATTCTTTTATGTATGATTGGTTATCTTTGCAAGTCTCTTCGAATTATCAGTTTGGTTTGGCCAACTAGATTGATCTTTCTTGCAATGGGAGAAGTGCTTAGCTTTGGGTTCAATCTTGCGGTGTCCTTTCGCAGTGACAGTAGGGGCAGCAAGGCACGTATTGTATTGTTGCCATCGAGGATAACAAGATGGGGTTTATATCATATTGCATGAATTTATCCCTCATCATGTCATCTTGCTTAAAGAGTTACTCTGTTCTTATGAACTTAAAACTCTAGATGCATGCTGGATAGCGGTCGATGTGTGGAGTAATAGTAGTAGATGCAGGCAGGAGTCGGTCTACTTGTCTCGGACGTGATGCCTATATACATGATCATACCTAGATATTCTCATAACTATGCTCAATTCTGTCAATTGCTCAACAGTAATTTGTTCACCCACCGTAAATACTTATGCTCTTGAGAGAAGCCACTAGTGAAACCTATGGCCCCCAGGTCTATTTTCCATCATATTAATCTCCCGACAAGAAGCTATTTTTGGTGCCGTTTTTATTTTACTTTCTTTACTTTGCATCTTTATCATAAAAATACCAAAAAAATTATCCTATCGTATCTATCAGATCTCACTCTCGTAAGTGACCGTAAAGGGATTGACAACCCCTTATCGCGTTGGTTGCGAGGATTTATTTGTTTGTGCAGGTGCGAGGGACTCGTGCGTGGCCTCCTACTGGATTGATACCTTGGTTCTCAAAAACTGAGGGAAATACTTATGCTACTTTGCTCCATCACCCTTTCCTCTTCAAGGGAAAACCAACGCAGTGGTCAAGAGGTAGCAGGAGTCGCCGTAACTCCAGCTCTCCTAGTTGTGTCCAGCCTTAACGATTATTCAACCTGTCCCTCTTGGGGTGCCCTGCCCCTCCTTATATAAGTTGAAGGGGCGGGTTACATGTAGAGTCCAACTCGGATTAAGACTTAAACTATTCTGACTTCTCATCAAAGGCTTCTCTCCATGGGCTTCTTAACGTCTTGGGCTTCTTACAATCCGGCTTACTATCTGGCTTACAATATGACTTACCATCTGGCTTTACCATCTGGCTTACCGTCTGGCTTAACATCTGCCGGCTTACCATCTGGCTTAACATCTGCCGGCTTAACATCTGTCGGCTTAACATCTGGCTTAACATCTGGCTTAACATCTGCTAGGTCACCAATGAAACACCAAGTCCCAGCCGGGTCATATCTCCGGTCGGTTCATACCGTAGGGTATATCCCCGACATTAGCCCCCAGTTTAATTTGGATTTATCCATGTTAAACTGATCCTGTAAACAAAACACAAGAACAAATTGAACAGGTTGTGCTCCGGGTTAAATATTCTTGTAAGCCGGCACCTGAACATCCTGAAGTCCTCGTCATTTTATGATTACTGTTGGGGATATAACTGAGTATAAACCACCCAAGAGGGGCTGGGTTATGCTCATAGTAAGTTACCCGTATTTCGAAGCCCATGAAGACATGGAGGATGGTGCTCTGTGAAGGAGATTTAGTAGTAAGGCCCAAAGCCCAAAGGCGGGTTAGGGCCCAAGGTGTAAACCGCCATAAGATGTATAACTTGTGATGTAAGGTAGGAAAGAGTAGAAACCAAGCCGGACACGTTTATGAGCCAGCCGGGATTTTGTAACCCACCGGGCGTCAACCTGTGTATATAAAGGGACGACCCGGCGGCGGTTTAGGGACAAGAAACAACAACTCGATTGCCAGGTCAAGCGTATTCGCTCCCTGGTCATCGAAAACCTAGCAATACCACCTCCAACTGGACTAGGCCTTTACCTTCACCGCAAGGGGCCGAACTAGTATAACTTCTCGTGTCCTTTGTCCCGATTAACCCCTTTAAGCTAACCTGTCGTGATGGCTCCACGACTAAGTCCTCACCCTAGGACATCTGCCATGACAATTCTACGACAGTTGGCGCCCACCGTGGGGCTATCGCACGATGGTTTCAAGTTCTTAGAGGGCGGCTTTGAAGGGCTTAAGGGATACGCTATGGGCCGGATGACCAGGAGTCGTCGCGGCAAGCTCTACATCGACGATGCAGGCTGGGGCCCCGAGGCCGGCTCAATTGAGTACGGGTACCAGGCCCCCTTTGGCGGAATTCACGTCTTCATTGGTAAGATCGGTGAACCGGGCCCTAAGCCGAACATCTGCACCGACATCGTCGAAACGGCTCAGCGTGCGAGACCCGCCTAGGTTCAGCCTACCATGAAGCGTGCCTTCATGGGAGTCATCCACGGAGCGGAATCAGAGGACAGATCGGCATCTGGTGATGAAACCGTCGTTTACTCCGATGACGCGTCATCTACCAGAGAGACCGAGTCATTGTACCAACTACAAGACGGCCGGCTTGGGGGCTGTTCCGATGGCGACAGTATTCCGGACCCCTTAGATCCTCGCCGAGCCGGGTTGCGATCTTCATGGCCGGTACACAGCCAGTGCAGTACTCTTCGACAGCAGCGGCGATGATCTTCGGGTCAGCAGCGGCGACAGCAGCTGGGGAGGAGGCCATGTGCGACCGCTGGCTCTGGTTTTGTCCGATTTATTTGACACTTTGGCAACGCTGTTGGCAGCAGAAGTTAACCCGGCGAATCAGGATCATCATAACGCGGAAGTTGCGAAAGTGAAAGATCAGATAGCTCAAGCTAAGGCAGAACTGGCAGCTGAGGACACCAGGATGGCTGCAGAGCGGGCCGAGTTGGATGCACAGGCATACCGGCTTATGTTAGATCAGAACGCTTCAAATGATGTCATGAGGAGAAGGTACCGATCTTACCTGCCTCCGTTTTATGAGGGGAGGAATCTCTTTAACACACCCGGGGCTGGGACAAGCAACCCACCAGTGGTAGACCGGGTTGAAGCGCCGGGGGCTGGAGCGCCGGTTCAACCACGCGCTATGGACCCGCCTCGACAGAACAACACTCCGCCGCAACGTGTGCCAACACCACCAGGTCATTACTCCAATCCGTTGGATAACATAGTTGCTGCAGCCTCACGTTTGGCGGCTCTTCCGGTGGAGGGAGAGTCTCCTGTGGAGATACAGACACGAAGGGCCAGGGATCTTCTTCAGACGGCTTTGGTTCAGCAGCAGGCTTATTCTTACAGTCGTGAAAGGATTCATTCCACCCCCCCACCCAAGCCGGAGTTACAGCAGACATATTGATGAACCGGCTGTGTCGAGTAGTGCACGGAACTGTAACCCGCCACGCGAGCGTAATCTGACCGGCGGTGGTGCTAATGCTCAGAATGTGGTGGATCAAGGCAGAGCACATCGAGAGGCCGAGTTAGCTGCGCAGTATACGACCCATCAACCTTCTCCGGTTCGTCCGACAACTTCTGTGGAGCCAAGCAGGACCTTTGGGAATTTGGGCGTACCATGTTTAGTACCGGATATACAACGAACGTCTGCCCAAGGATTTTAAGGGTCCTCGTAAGGTGCCTAATTATACAGCCGATTTTACCTCCTGAAGCGTGGATCGAGAGTTATGAGATGGCCATGGAGCTGCTAGATGTTAGTGATGCGGCGTGTGCTAAATATTTCCCCCTGATGCTGGAGGGAACGGCCCGCACTTGGTTGAAGGGGCTTCCTGCCAATTCCATTGGGTCATGGTCCGAGTTAAAATCCCGGTTTATTCAGAATTTCAAGGATACATGTGAGCAGCCCATGTCAATAGTGGATTTGGCCTCCTGTGTCCAAGAGGAATGGGAGTCAACAACCCATTGGGTGCGCCGGGTCTCGACAATCCTTCATTCATCAGATCGTATCAATGCCGATTCAGCAGTATTGATGTTGGAGAATAATTGCCGGTTTAATCCCCTAAAGCAGAAGTTGGGACGGCTCAAACGTCACTGCAATGACATGGGAACACTTATGGCGGCTTTGGTTAAGTATGCTGATTCTGGTAGCACCAAAGACCCTGACTCAAACGAGGATAAACCGGGAAATGGGAAGAAGGGTAATAACCCCAGAGGCCAGCAGCCTAATCTGGCAAATCAAGGAGGCAACGGTAAGCGCAAGGCTGAGAACAATTTAGATTTTGTGGCAAATGCCAGTGCACAGAATAATGGCCAGAATCGTAAGGGTAGACCGCCTCCACAAACCGGAGGATCAGGCATTGATCTTGAGCGTCTGTTGAATCAGCCCTGCCCGAGGCATGGTACGCGACAAATACCGTCTACTCATCTCTGGAAGGATTGTTTCATCATGAAGGAGTTCAAAAATTCCAACCTCTTTCAAGGGAATCATGGACCTGGTGGCGGTTCAGGGTCCGGTTCTCAGGGCCCGGGTTACGGCGGCGGTTCCAACTCTGGTTTTCAAGGCCATCAAAATAATCAAGGCAATCAGGGCGGCTACCATCAACAGTCGGGTCAGGAGAATCAGCAGCAGCAGTCAGGGTATCAGAGTAACCCAAAACAGTTGAATAGTGGGCAGTACCACGTCTTCACCACGAGTCCATGCAAGAGGGATCAAAAGCTTCATAAGAGGGCAGTGAACTCCGTTGAACCGGCAGTGCCCCGTTACTTGCGCTGGTCTGAGCAGCCTATTGTGTGGAGTCGAGAGGATCATCCGCCCCGAGTTGATAACCCGGGTCATTTGGCATTGGTGGTTGCGCCTCAGGTTGGAGGGTATAAGTTCACCAAGGTGCTCATGGGCGGTGGTAGCAGCATCGATATCCTTTATTACGAAACCTTTTGTTGCATGGGGTTGACAGATAATAATCTTAAACCGTCCAACACTGTTTTCCATGGGGTGGTGCCTGGGAAGTCAGCGTACCCGGTTGGTAAGATAGCTCTGGAGGTTGCTTTTGGAGATGATCATGATTCCAGATCAGAGACCTTGACCTTTGAAGTGGTGAAAATTAAGAGCCCTTATCATGCCCTGTTTGGACGGCCGACTTATGCTAAGTTCATGGCGAGGCCCTGTTATGTTTATCTGTAGCTCAAAATGGCGGGTCACAAAGGGACCATCACAGTACATGGGAGTCGGAAGATAGCTTTGGAGTGTGAAGAAGGCGATGCGGCTTATGCTGAGTCGGTTTGTGCGACAGAGGAGTTGAAGTTTTACAAGGACAATGTTGATCCGGCCGATATGACTTCTTTAAAAAAGCCAACCATAGAGCATGATCCTGCCTTGAAGTTTAAATCGGCTGATGAGACTAAGCTAGTTGACTTTGTTCCTGGCGATTCATCTAAGCAGTTCAGCATCAGCGCCAATCTGGATCCGAAATAGGAAAGCGCGGTCATCGAGTTCATCCATGAGAACCGGGAGATCTTTGCATTGAAGCCTTCTGACATGCCAGGTGTACCGAGGGAACTCGCTGAGCACACTCTCAATATTGATCCCAAATTTAAACCGGTTAAGCAGTTTCTTCGCCGCTTCAATGAAGAACGGCGTAAAGCGATTGGCGAGGAGGTAGCCCAACTCTTGGCGGCCGGGTTTATTGTAGAAGTTTTTCATCTTGAGTGGTTGGCTAACCCGGTGCTAGTACTTAAAAAAATGGCACTTGACGCATGTGCGTGGACTACACTGATTTAAACAAGGCTTGTCCAGCTGATCCTTTTGCTCTCCCTCGTATTGATCAGATTGTTGATGCTACGGTGGGTTGTGAGCGGTTGAGTTTTTTGGATGCTTAGTCTGGTTATCATCAGATCAAGATGGCAGTTAAGGACCAGGAGAAGACAGCTTTCATAACTCCCTTTGGAGCCTTGTGCTATGTGTCTATGCCCTTTGGGCTCAAGAGTGCCCAGGCGACTTATCAGGGATGTGTGCAGAATTGTCTTCATAATCAGATTGGGCGCAATGTTCATGCTTATGTGGATGATATTGTGGTAAAATCCAGGAAAAGGAGACGTTGGTGGATGATTTGAGAGAAACCTTTGACAACCTCCGAGTTTACAAGATGATGCTTAATCCAGCCAAGTGTGTCTTTGGTGTTCCGGCAGGCAAGCTCTTGGGCTTTCTGGTGTCTAACAGGGGATTGAAGCTAATCCGGAGAAGATTAAGGCCATTACTTATCTGGCTAAACCGGCGTGCATCAATGACGTACAACGTTTGGCGGGTCGCATTGCAGCCCTCAGCCGGTTGGGGGAGAAGGCCATTCCTCGGTACCAGATGATGAAGAAGACAGACAATTTTGTCTGGAGTGATGCGGCTAATGCGGCCTTTGAGGATTTGAAAAAACAGCTGGCTGAACCGCACGTCCTTGCTGCTCCTGTTGATAAGGAGCCGTTGTTGTTGTAGGTGGCTGGCAATGCACGAGCTGTCAGTGTAGCTCTTGTTGTGGAACAGAAGGAAACGGGTAAGGAATATCCGGTTCAACGGCCGGTTTACTACATCAGCGAGGTGCTTATTGAGTCCAAGTAGAGGTATCCGCACTGGCAGAAGCTGGTGTATGGGGTGTTTATGGCCAGTCGAAAGCTTAACCAATATTTTCTGGGTCATCCCATCACGGTGGTTAGTTCTGCCCCCTTGGGAGATATCATTCAAAACAGAGAAGCCACGGGTCGGATAGCCAAGTGGGCCATTGAGCTTGGGCCTCATGGTTTGAAGTATATGCCCCGCACAGCCATCAAGTCTCAAGCACTGGTGGATTTCATCAATGACTGGACAGAGTTACAGATGCTGGAGGACAAGCCAGATAACACGTATTGGACTATCCACTTTGATGGGTCCAGGCAATTGGAGGTTTCGGGGGATGGAGTTGTGCTATCTTCCCCTCGAGGTGATAAATTTTGTTATGTTCTCTGTTTAATGTTCCCTTGCACTAACAATGCAACTGAATATGAGGCTTTGCTCCACGGTCTTCGAATGGCTAAGGAGATGAACTTAAGCCGGGTTATGTGTTTTAGTGACTCGGATTTGGTAGCTCAACAAGTCTCTGGCACATGGGATTCCAAGGATCCACTCATGGCGGATTATCGGCGAGAGGTGGATGTTATTGCTGGTCACTTTAAAGGTTATCAAGTTGAACATGTTGACCGGAGAAAGAATGAGGTGGCTGATGCTTTGAGCAGGTTGGGTTCTCAACGTAAACCGGTGCCACCTAATGTTTTTCTTGACATCCTTCATAATCCGTCGGTCAAGTTACCCACAGAAGAGGATTTAGCTATTCCTGACCCGGAAGCTCAGTTAGTGGTAGCTCTCCATGTTATCCCCGATTGGACAATTCCATATTTGGCATATATGACCAGGGGCGAGTTACCTGAGGATGAAACTTTGGCTCGGTAGATAATCCGGCGGTCCAAGTCAATGACCATTGTCAACGATGAATTACATCATTGCAGTGTCACAGGGGCGTTTCAGCGTTGTGTATCTCCCGAAGAAGGCTGTGAGATTCTGCGTGAGATCCATGAAGGAGATTGTGGTCACCATGCCAGTTCAAAATCCTTGGTAGCCAAAGCTTTTCGTCACGGTTTTTATTGGCTGACAGCTCATGCTAATGCTGATGACTTGGTCAAAAAGTGTGACGGTTGTCAGAAGTTTTCACGTCGAGCTCATGTTCCAGCTCAGGAGTTAAGGATGATTCCAATCACTTGGCCGTTTGCAACTTGGGGGCTTGACATGGTGGGACCTTTTAAGAGGTCCAAGGATAAAAAAGACCCACCTTTTGGTGGCGGTTGATAAGTTCACTAAGTGGGTCGAGGCAGAACCGGTCAGTAAGTGTGATGCAGCAATGGCGGTTCAATTCATGAAGAAAGTGATCTTCCGCTTTGGTTTCCCACACAGCATCATAACAGACAATGACACTAATCTCTCTAAGGGTGCTATGAAAGAGTTTTGTCAACGTGAGCACATCCGGCTTGATGTGTCGTCAGTGGCTCACCCCAATCTAATGGTCAAGCTGAGAGAGCCAATCAAGAGATCCTGAGAGGCATCAAACCCCGGCTTATGGTTCCTTTACATAGAATGCCGGGTTGTTGGGTGGAGGAGTTACCTTCCGTGTTATGGAGTATTAGTACCACCCCAACAGATCTACGGGTTAGACGCCTTTCTTCATGGTCTACGGAGCAGAGGCAGTCCTTCCCAGTGACATCCGACATGATTCGCCTCGTGTGGCGGCTTATGTTTAAGCAGACAATGAAAAAGCACGTCAAGAAGCTCTGGACCTGTTAGATGAGAAGCGGGACATAGCAGCGGCTCGGTCGGCGATTTACCAGCAAGTTCTGCGTCGTTACCACAGTCGCCGGGTTAAAACCAGAACTTTTCAAGAAGGGGATCTGGTGCTCCGGCTTATCCAGGACCAGACTAATATGCTCAAGTTATCCCCACCTTGGGAAGGACCTTTTGTGATCAGTAAGAATCTGAACAACGGGTCATACTAGATGTTCGAGAACACAAAGACTCACGTAAATCGGAGGAGGAGACCCACCGGCCGTGGAATATTGCTCATCTTCGGCCTTACTACACCTGAGCCATAGGCTCCTCTTATGTACATATTTTTGACAATGTATATATTATGATCAATATAATAAACCAGCATCCCTGCTAAAGCAGGGCCTCTATCATTTTTTCTTAAAAGTTTTTGGTTCCATGGGGGCTTCTGGCTTATGCATGAAGGTATGATTACCCTTTGAACCGGCTTATAAGCCAATTGAAAAAAAACCTTGAGGGCTTACTCCTCAGGTTAACAGGGACCAAAGAGGGTATGTTCAATACAGCTCAAACATTGGTACCCCTTGGGCACAGCTCACAAGATTACTTGGGGGCTTGGTCGTATTCGAACCATAGCTACACCCTCTTGATTGGCATAAGGCCGCTAGGGAAATCACTTGGGGGCTTGGTCGTATTCAAACCATAGCTACACCCTCTTAATGGCATAAGGCCACCAGGGAAATCATTTGGGGACTTGGTCGTATTCGAACCATAGCTACACCCTCTTGATTGGCATAAGGCTGCTAGGGAAATCACTTGGGGGCTTGGTCGTATTCGAACCATAGCTACACCCTCTTGATGGCATAAGGCCAGTAGGGAAATCATTTGGGGGCTTGGTCGTATACAAACAATAGCTACACCCTCTTGATGGCATTAGGCCACCAGGGAAATCATTAGGGGGCTTTAGTCGTATCCGAACTATAGCTCAAACCTTATTGATCGGTGCAATGCCACAATTATGCTTACTTAGGAGTTCTGGTTATATCTGAACCATAAGATTACATCCTATTAAGTTTAGGTTTATTTTATACGGTTTATCATGCTTTATAATTTTAATGCACTCATATTTTTTAACCCGGACTGATTTCTGCGCTGGTATTCATAAACCTCGTCCGATTTATTCATAAACCGGCCAATGCATGAACATTATCAGTACCTCCAGTTATGGGTCATCACCTTTGTTATACTGCTTTGGTAAACCAAACGATGTATATCAAAGGTATTATATGTTTCATATTTGCTTATTTCCACATCCAACCTTGGTTATAAACTATGATTAGTTTCCATGGTTGCATATTGGGCGTTATGACCCGCCTGGCAGTAAACCGCCAGGATATTTTAAACTGTGATATGCAGGAGCAGAGTCAATAAACTGATGATCTCAGGAGCATACACAGTATATCTCATGATGGCAGATTAACAATGTCATCATGCAAGGTAAATATGCATGATGGCATACCCGATCAAGAGTTTAAACTAGCCTATTACAAGGCAGTTGATGCCCAAAAGAATAATTGTTTCCAACAAAGTTTTGCACAAGGCAGAAAGTAAACCGGCGACCGGTTTATGAATCTTGGCCGGGCTGGCTTGAAGCTTCCGGATCATCCTGAGCTGCTTTATCCCCCTCTTCTCTATCTAGTGGCTGGAAGTCAATGGTTGACCAATCAATTCCAGTTAAGGCACTGAATGCAGCTTCATTGCTTATAAGTGTGGAGGGGTCAACATCAGGGGCATAGGTATGCTTACGAATTGGTGGGATAAGATTTTGCACATCATAGGTTGGTGCATTAACCCGTTTGTTGTTGGCGTCATAGATTGACCGATAATAGGACAAATCAGTTTCTTCAGCTAATTTGCTCGCCAGTGGATGAATTTCCCTCGTTATGGCTCTGAGGTCATCATTATCAAAATCTGACCGTCCTCTTTTTGGCTTGGGTAGCTGTTTCCAATATCGGCCGGATCAAGGTCAGATATCCACGCTTTAACCCGAGTTAACGCAGTAAAAGCGCCAGCCCTAGCAGCTGATTTCTTCAATTCTTCAAATCGGGCAGGCATCATAGATAACTTTCCAACATTTCCTTGATCAAAGTTGGGGGAGGTTTATTATGTGAAGCTGTGCAGATAACCCGTTGGTTGCCGACATATAATTGCTCTATCAACGTATAAGCAGCTTTCAGCTTTTGACGCATGTCCGAGCCAAGATGAGTGATGTGGCTACCTGCAATGTTCAAAATATTGGTAAACCAGCAGTTTCATAGATACTACTTATTTAAAAGTTTATGAAGAGGATAGTAACCAAATACAGCAGTGGTCATAGCATTAATTTGCCGTTTCATGCCAGTCAGCTCTTCTACTACCGGATTAAGTGCCGCTTCAGCATCCTCCGCCCGCTTTAGCAAAGTTGCTTTCTCTGTGTCCCAACCTGCCCGTTCGCTCTTGAAGCTTTCTTTCAGTTGCTCCATGGCTATTAAAGTGCTTGTTAGCTCCTCCTTAGCTTTGGAAGTTTCTGCTTGCTGGGACTTGATATTTTCTTGAAGGTCGGCGATTTGAGATTCCTTTTTGCTCAGATCAGCCTGCAGGAGACACTTAATGAGTTGGCAGTGCACATTTGAAGTCCCAAGCGCATAACAAGTTATACACTTGGCACTTGGGGGCTAATGCCTATTGCTTCTTATCAACTGTCATTACAAGTCCCAAGCGCATAACAAGTTATACACTTGGCACTTGGGGGCTAATGCATATTGGCTCAAGTCAAGGTTATGGATTTTTTCTTTCATCAATCGGATTATAAAGGTGTTCAACAAGAATTTTTGAGCTTTATGACAAGAAGGTACTGGTTCATCCTAAAGGTATAAACCGGCCCTTGGGGGCTCACAGGCAAAGTTGAAGTATTACAAAGTCCTGGTTTATATTGATATTATAAACTAGCCCTTGGGGGCTACTGAAGTTGATATTAGAAATTGGACATAAGGGAGAACTAATTATGCAGGGTTAACAGTATTACCTCATATCGCTCTTTCATCATGTTCACTAAACCGGCTTCATAGTCGCGGCTTGTGTACAGGCGGTTTAAAAACCTAGAGTGGATATCTTGAGCGCTGAGGTGGGCATAGCTTTCCAAATCTGTTTTCCACTTACCCTTGTCCATAGCAGCAAATTCTTCCTTGGCACTATGTTTTGATAAAGCAATGGGGTTGCCAGGAGTTGTGTAGCCAAATCCAGTAACTATAACATCATCTGCTTTGTCATCAGCAGTTTTGACTAGGCTTGACGGTTTATCAGCAGTTTTAGCTGGGCTTGGCGGGTCAACAGCATGGCCCGTGGGATCATTTTCCATCTGTTCAGCAAAGGTTTCATGGTCTTGCGGTGGTGAATCATCAAGAATAGCATCAGCATTTGGCTCAAACTGTTCTGGGGTCTTCTCTAGTTCAGTGGTCGGGTTATCATCAGCCGGTTTATTCAACTTGGCCTTTTTGCTGGGTCTGGACTTGGCTCTGAACAGAACAAACATAAGGGTTAGTATAGTAAACAAATATAAAGTATAAAAGGTTACTTTAATATGCTCACCCAGGAACAGTTTTGAGGGGTGGAAGTTGTGTCCCTGTTGATTCGCCAGAAGAGGAATGAGATGTTCCCTGATAGTTTGAATCAGATGGATTAAGAGGTTGTCTGAAATAACCCGCCTTGGGATAAGATGTGTCAGAAATATGAGAGACCTCTGGGCGGCGTTTACGAACCGGTGTGTTTGGTAAACCGGAGGAAGTTACCACCTGACCGCTATGCCGGGTTGTGCGACGAGCTTCGTGTTGCTGTTTCTTCAAAAGAAAGTTTGGATCCAAGTGAGCTAGAGGGTGAGAAAATCTTACTTTCCGGTTTGCTTGACGGGTTTTCTATGTTGGCAGAGGATCTGAGCCGGAGGAAAGAATAATTACCTCTACGTCACCAGCATGGCTAGCCTCAGCGTCACCCTGATAAGGATCATTGTCAATGAGATGTATGAAAAAGGAGCCAAGTGAATCAAGTTCTACCTCTGACTCATGATTATCATCATCATCATCATCATCAATATTTAAGTCGGTGGATTCGGCGGTTTTCTTCTTGGCCGGTTTCCTTGTGACCTTGGTCTTGACATGCGGTGTTTTCGCCGGTTTATCCTGCGGTTTCTTCTTCCAGAATGGATCATCACCCTGTTTAAAAATTGAACAAGTTATAAGGAGGGATTAAGGATATGGATTAAAACAAAAGATTGAGCAACTCTTACAGCTGGCGGTTTATTTGAAGCGCAGAAGGGACTAAGCCCGGTTTTACTGCAGCTATCCACCGGTTCATCCAGCATTTTCTTAACAGCTTCGGTAATTTCATCATCAGACAGCTGAATGTCAATATGGCGTTGAGGGTCTTTTAAGTTCCCTATGTATTCACACATTAAACCAGGGTGACGGCTTGGAGGCAAGATACTCCAAGAGACCCAGCAACGGACAAAGTCGATGCCCATCAAACTGTTTGCCACAAAGGCTCGGAGCTTCGAAAGTTGTGGTGCATACTTGGCCCGTTCCTTTGCGGTGAGTCGTTGGGGAAATGGATGGGTACTGGTAAGCCGGTGAGCATGATAACCCGGCAGAGGATTTTCGTCAGCTGGAGATGTATCCCGGCAATAGAACCAAGTCTGATTCCAGTCTTTGGGGTGACTATGATGCTTGGCGCGAGGGAAACTGACATCTTTCCTTTTCTGAATTGAAACCCCGCCAAGTTCAGTATTGGGCCCATCAGTAAATTCGGTACGGCAGTTTAGATAGAAGAAGTCTCTAAACAGTTCAATGGTGGGTTCTTCTTACAGATAAGCCTCGCAAAACACTTGAAAATTACAAATATTGGACACGGAGTTTGGTCCAATATCTTGAGGGCGGAGTTGGAAGCTGGCAAGCACATCACGGAAATTGTTTGATCCGGGAGAGCTAAACCCTCGACTCAGATGATCAACGAACACAATCACTTCTCCATCCTGGGGCTCAGGAGGATTTTCTGAACCGGGGACTCTCCAGTGGATGACTTCTTTTTTAGCTAAAGCGCTGGTTGCAACGCACCTGTTCAGTTGTTCTTCCGTAACCTGGGACGAAACCCAGGGGCAGGCATAAAAATACTTAGCCATTTATTCCACAACCTGAGAAAAAGTTTGAGCCGGTTTAAGGATCACGAATGATAAAACATAAACTGTCTAAGGTAAAGAAGCAGGTATTGAAATATGCATAAGTATTAAACCGGAGGTTGCTGTTGTCATGGTTATAAAGGTGAGCAATTGGCGGTTTAAGAGGGGACTAATGGTACCCGGCGGATTATCATTTTCTGAAAAAGTAAACCGCCTATGCTCGTATGGAAGATATAGATCTGAAGTTGAAAAAATGACTAAGTGATGAAGAACAGGTTTCACCGATTGGTAGGATAATTTTCGATCTGCTGCATGTTAGAAAATCAAAATACATACAGATCTAAATATTGGCACCAGAGCAGTTGATGAAGGTTCATATGGGATTTTCTACTTAAAGGGGATGCATTGATGGACAAAGGAGGGCTACGGCTATTGTTATACAGGATAAATATCAAGGCTTGAATCAAAGAGCTATTGCACACTAACGAACACCAATGAACACTGAAACCCTAATGGCAGATCTATGGCGGAGAGAAAGAAGGCTTACTGATGCTAATGGAACAGCGGAGTGGCGCCGCAATTCTCTAGTACGATCAGGGCAATGCAGCGGCCGGAGTTGAGGTTGAGGATGAAGACTTGGCAGCGGCGGCTGAGCTTGGGCGCTAGGTCGACGCGAGGAAGAAGATGAAGTGAAGAGGCACGAGGGGGGAAAATGAAAGGGACCCTCGGCCTTATTTATAAGGCAAAGGGATAAGTGACAGACGCGAGAATCGAGGAGCCTAAAAATTGGATATGTGACAGAGCTATCGCCTCGATCTTCGGGATTCATTAAAAAATGATGAATGAATGGTTTTTTATAGCAGGTGATGTCATGGCGGTTTACGATAGTCTTGGAAGATGACGTCATGGCGAGTTACAGACTTATAAGAAGATATTGAAGAAGGATTTTTTATAAGTATTGAAGGTTGACATGAACAAATTCAAATCAACCTGGGGCCTAATGTTGGGGATATAACCGTTGAGTATATACCGCCCAAGAGGGGCCGGGTTATGCTCATAGTAGGTTACCTGTATTTCGAAGCCCATGAAGACATGGAGATGGTGCTCTATGAAGGAGATTTAGTAGTAAGGCCCAAAGCCCAAAGGCGGGTTAGGGCCCAAGGTGTAAACCGCGCGCCATAATATGTATAGCTTGTGATGTAAGGTAGGAAAGAGTATAAACTGAGCCGGACACGTTTATGAGCCGGCCGGGATTCGGTAACCCGCCGGGCGTCAACCTGTGTATATAAAGGGATGACCCGACGGCGGTTTAGGGACAAGAAAACAACAACTCGATTGCCAGGTCAAGCGTATTTGCTCCCTAGTCATAGAAACCCTAGCAATACCACCTCCAACTGGACTAGGCCTTTACCTTCACCGCAAGGGGCCAAACCAGTATAACTTCTCGTCTCCTTTCTCCCGATTAACCCCTTTAAGCTAAGCCGTCGCGATGGCTCCACGACTAAGTCCTCACCCTTGGACATCTGTCGTGACAACTCCACGACAATTACCAAAATTGTCGGGTTATAAACAGATGATGCCGAGTTATAATTGTTGCTGATGCTGGATCAAAATTGAGAATTTTGAAGATTTCTCTCCCTCATATCCATATTACCTGTAGCCCCCAAGTCTTGAGCAGAGCAAAGTGATGACTTAAGACTTGCTTTAATATAAATATTACCACATTGAAGAAATCCATGTTGTTCATCTCAATCACTAGTCAGAACTGAGTATTCCACATATGTAGCCACCAAGTGCCGGGTTTTCATGCTTGCAGCAACCTGGGACTTGCAATTGCCTTATGCTTATAAAAACTTCAATTAGTGTAGCCCCCAAGGGCCGGGTCATTATGTAATAATGAGCAGGGACTTTGTAGATATGATCATGTAGACTTGAACAGCAACGTGTAGCCCCCAAGGGCCGGCTCAGTGAGATAATATTGAGCTGGGACTTTATATATACTTCTTTGAAAAGAACATCATATGATGTAACCCCCATCACGGGGCTTGAACCCATGTCTTGAATTGTTGACAGGAGCAATTGGTAGCCCCCAAGGGCCGGCTCATTACGATGTGATGCTTCGGGTCTTCAATTAGGTGAGCAAAAAATGACTTTGCATTAGCCCCCAAGTGCCATGGTGCATGCTGGCAGTGACATGGGACTTGCACATTTGATGTAATCTCAATTTGAATAATGTAGCCCCCAAGTGCCAGGTCGTAAGCCTGCAGCGACTCGGGACTATTCTCTCCATTGTAGAATAACTCATATCCATTGATAAAATAATAGCCATTGCGCTGAAGTGACTTTGAAGACCTTAATCATAATACTGGTTATTGATAACCATAATAAAAATCCAGCCATGTTGGCTATTAAAAATTTGAATAATATAACCTGGTTTGAAAAACCGATTCCTGCCATATAAACCGGTATATCCATGCACATATGATACATGCTATGATGATGTAATGATGATGCAATGTATGATGATGCATGTGTATGATGCAATGTATGATGATGTATGTGTATGATGACAGAATACTTCAATGAAACTAGCTTGAGCCACTAGAAGGTACGTGCTTTCCGTGAGCCTGACTCACAGTACCCAATCGACATTTGAACCCAGATAAAGTCAGGTCTAGCTTTATGGACTTATCAGGAATACGCGGGGTCAGAGTAACAGCATACATCACGGGGCGATTTATCCAAGTTTCAAGGAAGGTGGCTTATGAAGCCTAGATCTATCCTGACTATCTGTAAGTCGTGCTCTTGCATGACAAACCGCCATTTGAACCTTAACAAGCTCAGGATCTTTGGTCGAATACACCGTAAAAGATTGATCATTAAGAGTTTGGTGGGTCAATCAGGATTACCCGATGGAGTTGAAGCAACTGGCTACAGGTAGGATGACCCGGAAAGGTTATATTCTCTTTGGTCGAATACGCCTATGTTTGAATATAACCTGGTCAAAAGGGTAGTCACACTATGTTCTCTTTGGTCGAATACGCCTATGTTTGAACAGGAAGCCCCCAAGTGACATATTCGTTCAAGAGGGTAGTAATGCTATGCTTCGAATACGAGCAGGAAGCCCCCAAGTGACCATAATGAGCGAATAAGGCAGGATACCCAAGTTTGAACCGCGCATCATGGCAGCAAGTCCTCTTCGGCAACCTTTAACTTTTTGCACCGGGATTTTAAACCGGATATTGAGAGCTTCAAAGCTTTGTGATGGATAGATTTCCCTTGAGCCGGATTTTAAACCGGAATCTTTCATTTTGAGCCGGAAATTTTCTGATGGCCTTTAAATTATTATCAATATGGTAGTATCCTCCAGGGTCGGGTCATCTTCCCCTTCAACATCCTGGGGTTCTAGAATTTGCTGAAACTGGCAAGGTCTGCTGAGTCATATCATTGTAGCCCCCAAGTCTTAAGACGACTCGAAGAGTTGGCTTGAGATTCTCCATACTCGACCGTGATATAAAGCAACATATAGTTGAACAGCGGATTGCTAGAATATGATGAATATCGGTCAGTATAAATGACCCCGTATGGTTTTGTGTTAGTAATCCGGCCAGTGGCTCATCCCAGCTGGTTGTTGAAGCTTAGACAACCGCAGTGGCAGCAACATGTGTGCTTATCATTGAATCATCTGGTGTCTGTTGGGAATTATGGCATAGTCAGATGCTAGCGCGTGATAATGGTGGCGCGAGCTATATATCCATGACATGGTCATCGCTCTTGCAGTGATCAATTGTCCTGCATTAAAAAACATTGCGAGCTAGAGTAATTGCTCTTAAAATGAATATATATTGAAAAATAGATAAGGTGGATAGCACCTGGTAGTTTGTGGGATGTCAAGCCTGTTGTGATAACGAGACGACTTCAAAATGAATCTGTAGGTAGAATGAACCGGCAACAACAGTGGGTCATCTGCTGTTGTGAACCGGCCGTGACAGCAAGGCGGTTGCAATTCATATGACAGATCAACTTCATCCACCGAACAACCAGTTGGGCAGGCGTAGCTGTTGTATTTTATCATCAACTGAAGTGTACTAGTTGACACCTGATCTGATAGCTCATCCTTATCATCAAATTCTGTCTGCACTTCGTTGCTCTAACAACTCCAGACCTCAACAATTGTCTGTCCTCGGCGATAATTTCTTTCTCTGAGGAAAAGGTCATCAGACTATCATCTTTACGAGTCAATTTCTTTGCAATTGTGCTTCCTTCTTTCTGTAGGAGCTATCATCTGCAGCATAATTACCACCATTGGTCACGGTGTTATGTTCTTCATAATCATCCAATCATCCCAAACACAGTCAGCATTACAATCCATCTCTTGCATCTTTTCCTTGGTAATCTCATAATTCCTATCAGCATCTCGAGCCCTCACCGGAACAGGCAAGGAAAAAGCACGATCCCGAGAGCATGCGTAGCGGGGAGGTGTCATTTGAGCCGGAGAGGGAGGTGAGGCGAGTCACAGCAACAGCCGGCGACTCGGCACAACGGCGGAGGTGAGTGGCAGTGGCGAGGCAGCATGGGAGTGACTCGATGCGCCGTCGGGATAGAGGCGCAAGGCGGAGGCTCACCGGCGGGCGGGCGAAAACCACTTGACGGCCTGAGCAGCTGGTAGGTGGCAGAAGCAACAGGCGGCCGCCGGTGCAGATGGGGGCGCAGCAAACGGTGACGTGATACGTCTCCGTCGTATCTACTTTTCCAAACACTTTTGCCCTTGTTTTGGACTCTAACTTGCATGATTTGAATGGAACTAACCCGGACTGACGCTGTTTTCAGCAGAATTGCCATGGTGTTATTTATGTGTAGAAACAAAAGTTCTCGGAATGACCTGAAACTCCACGGAACGTATTTTTGGAAAATATTAAAAATACTGGAAGAAGAATCCACGTGAGGGGGCCCACACCCTGTCCACGAGGGTGGGGGCGCGCCCCCTGCCTCGTGGGCCCCCTGACGCTCCACCGACCTCAACTCCAACTCCATATATTCGTGTTCGGGGAGAAAAAAATCAGAGAGAAGGATTCATTGCGTTTTATGATACAGAGCCGTCGCCAAGCCCTAAAACCTCTCGGGAGGGCTGATCTGGAGTCCGTTCAGGGCTCCAGAGAGGGGGATTCGTCGCCGTCGTCATCATCAACCATCCTCCATCACCAATTTCATGATGCTCACCGCCGTGCGTGAGTAATTCCATCGTAGGCTTGTTGGACGGTGATGGGTTGGATGAGATTTATCATGTAATCGAGTTAGTTTTGTTAGGGTTTGATCCCTAGTATCCACTATGTTCTGAGATTGATGTTGCTATGACTTTGCTATGCTTAATGCTTGTCACTAGGGCCCGAGTGCCATGATTTCAGATCTGAACCTATTATGTTTTCATGAATATATGTGAGTTCTTGATCCTATCTTGCAAGTCTATAGTCACCTACTATGTGTTATGATCCGGCAACCTCGAAGTGACAATAATCGGGACCACTCCCGGTGATGACCATAGTTTGAGGAGTTCATGTATTCACTATGTGTTAATGCTTTGGTCCGGTACTCTATTCAAAGGAGGCCTTAATATCCCTTAGTTTCTGCTAGGACCCCGCTGCCATGGGAGGGTAGGACAAAAGTTGTCATGCAAGTTTTTTTTCCATAAGCACGTATGACTATATTTGGAATACATGCCTACATTACATTGATGAATTGGAGCTAGTTCTGTGTCACCCTATGTTATGATTGTTACATGATGAACCGCATCCGGCATAATTCTCCATCACTGATCCAATGCCTACGAGCTTTTCACATATTGTTCTTCGCTTATTTACTTTTCCGTTGCTACTGTTACAATCACTACAAAACCCAAAATATTACTTTTGCTACCGTTACTGTTACTTCCATACTACTTTGCTACTAAACACTTTGCTGCAGATACTAATTTATCCAGGTGTGGTTGAATTGACAACTCAACTGTTAATACTTGATAATATTCTTTGGCTCCCCTTGTGTCGAATTAATAAATTTGGGTTGAATACTCTACCCTCAAAAACTGTTGCGATCCCCTATACTTGTGGGTTATCATGACGCAGGGCGACGCGGCAGGCAGCCTAAGCGGTCGTCGGGGCGCGGCAACCCGGAGGCAGCCACAGCAGACTTGACGAGAAAAGACCGCTCGGGCAGCCTAGGCAGGGCGGGCGGCCATGGCGACTTGCTAGCAAAGGTTGCTCGCCGGCGGCTCGGATGGCCGAGGCTATGACGGATCAGCAACTCGCAGGTAGTTCCGACCGGCGGCTCTTGGCGGAGGTGACGGCAGCTCAGAGCAGGCAAAGCTGGTGATTGAGCGGCTCGGAAGGTCGGGTAAAGCCACAGCGGTAGTTCAGAAATAACGGGCCGGCTCATTGCAAAAATACGCGACGGCAACGGTGACTTGTCAGCGTGGTAGTGCGGCGATTCTCCTGCTGCAGTTGAAACGGGCGGCGGCTCGGCACTCCTGCGATTTCAGTGGCATTGGAAGCCAGCCATGGCGGCACACAAAGGCAGCCGGCGACGGCGACTTAGCAGCCCGACAGAAGCCCGAACGGCGACTTGTGATACAAATAAGGCGGCTCGCCGGCGGAGTGAAACACAGCGAGGGGCGCGACAGGGGCCGTTGGGCGGCTTGGGAGGCCTGGGCGGCCTGGAAGAGGAAAGCAGGCGTAGAGACCCGGCGGGGCAGAGCCGGTGGGTGAGCAAGGGGGACCGGACAAGGCGCAACACGGAGATGCCCGGTGTTTAGAGCAGGGCAGAGCCGGCGTGACCGCAACAGCTTGGCGCAGCTGCGGGGGCGACGACAGTGGAGGCAGCAGCCCACCTGCAGGTGCGGCTCGAGGCCTGCTATTGCTGCTACGGCTCTTGACCACTGGGTGAGGCTGGAACGAAGTTGCTACGGCTCGGCAAATTTGATGGAGGTGATCCGCCTCGCAGCCGAAGATGCGGCAGAAGTGAAGGCGCGCTGAATCGGGGCGGCTCACGGGCAGCGCGAGGCCGAGCTGAAGACTCGGAAAACCGTAATGGTAGAAAACTGCACCGGCCATAGCAGAACTGCGGTAGTAGAGGAGGCGGGCAGCTTAACACGAGGCCACGGGCGTGGCCATTGCTGCAGCAGAGCTACACAGGCCATGCGAGGCGGAGTCAAGCAACCGGTTTGCAGATGAAAGTGAACCGCCACGGCAACTTGAGGCGGCGTAGGGCCGCGGCGGGTCTGACAAAGCGGAGGCACGGCCCGATTGGAGACGGAGGTGGTGAGGCCGGTTCGACGCAGCGCGAGGTAAGGTGGGCCACGGTAGGGTCGCGGGGCGACTCCAGGTACGGTAGTAGTGGCGACGGCGGAGACGAGTCCAAGCGGAGTGGCGGCTCAAGGAGGAAGCATCTTGGCGACTCACGGTGAGCCCGTGGCGGCAACTTGACAGGGCTGCAGCAGGGCGACAGAGGTGTTAGTGGAGTGGAGGAATCCGGCCCGCAACATCGGGCGGCTCGACCAGGCTCGGTCAGGTAGCGGTGACCACGGCAACTGCAGCTGCTCATAGCATGGGCAAGACGGCGGCGACTTGAAACGGAAACAAGGCCACGGGTGGTGGCTCTGAGGTGTGGCCAGCTAAGTGGCGCACCAGCAGAGGCAATTGGGCCGGCTTAACCTGCAGGTCGGAAGCAGCAGAACGGTAGCGGGACACCTTTGCTAATTTTCTCTGGCACAAGCGGGTTGTAGTTGGAAGACGAGCGAAGCGAGGGCCGCTCCCAAATCTCCGGGTCGTTGACTCCCGAGTCAAACCTGTGTCCGCTTCCAGGGCATGTACATCCTTCTATATTTTTCTTCTTTCCCTTCTTTTTGTCTTGGACTGCCAGAGACACCACATGTGACCGGAATTTATTTTTGGAAACCGGAGACCGATCCGATCTGGCATCAGTTAATCACCTGAAAAACGGCCCCTTCGATTTTCACTTAAAGATTAATACCTCTACTAATCGATCTTTGGAGGCCGTAATCAGTATGTATATGTCCTGATTGATTTGACGCTTTAAACAACGAGATAGCAGCAGTACATATCCTGCCTTTAGCCCTCAACTAGTCAAATCACCTTTTTATTTTTCCAGGTGTTGTCACGATCCCGGATACTGGTTCGCCTGATTCGCTGCAGGCTTACAGATGACCGGATCATGTGCTGCTGTTAAGCCGCCAAAACTTCACGATAAGAACGCAGGAGCTGACCAAGTCGACTCGGCTGATGTGACCCAGAGTTACGGTCATTGCTGATGACGAATTTGCGCACGCCAGAATGAGTGAATCGGTCAGACACGATCTCGCCGAAGTTGAAATCGATGAATCCACAACCCCCACGCGCAAACGCCTCACAGAAGGCACAATGTTTTATCTCGTCTGATGAACTTCAAAGAGCATGTAGATTCTTTTGAGCCGGGCTTTTTTTTATCCAGTCAATCGCGAGCTTCTCGATCCCTAGGGAGATCCCTCCAAGAACTTAACACCACCATGCGTAGGCCCCACGGTCGGCGCCAACTGTCGTGAAATTGTCACGGCAGATATCCTAATGTGAGGACTTAGTCGTGAGGCCAACGCATCTATGTGGTAGCTTGAGAGGGGTTGATCGGAATCGAGATACGCAACACAAGAAAAGGGTTTAGACAGCTTTGGGCCTCGGGAAACATCATCTGGTAACAACCCTACATGCTGTTTGTGGCTAGGTCTCATTATCATCTCGAGGGAGTCGCCGTAACTCCGGCTCTCCTAGTTGTGTCTAGCCTTAACAATTATTCAACCTGTACCTCTTGGGGTGCCCCGCCCCTCCTTATATAAGTTGAAGGGGCGGGTTACATGTAGAGTCCAACTCGGATTAAGACTTAAACTATTCCGACTTCTCATCACGGGCTTCTCTCCATGGGCTTCTTAACGTCTTGGGCTTCTTACAATCCGGCTTACGATCTGGCTTACGGTCTGGCTTACAATCTGGCTTACAATCTGACTTACCATCTGGCTTTACCATCTGGCTTACCGTCTGGCTTAACATCTTCCGGCTTACAATCTGGCTTAACATCTGGCTTAACATCTGGTTTAACATCTGCCGGCTTAACATCTGGCTTAACATCTGCTGGGTCACCAATGACACACCAAGTCCCAGCTGGGTCATATCTCTGGCCGGGTCATACCGTGGGGTATATCCCCGATAAGGTGGGAGCGACATGATCAACTCGGTGGGACCGATGAGCTAGGGTCAGGGCAAAACTTAATCTTAGTTTGACCGATTACTTCAACTCGGTGAGACCGATTTCAGTAACAAGCAAACAGAGAGTTGATGTCGCTTGAAGCTAAGTCGGTATTTCCCCAAAGATGAAGGGATGATGCAGCACAGTGGCGGTAGGTATTTCCCTCAGATACGTAACCAAGGTTATCGAACCGGTAGGAGAACCAAGCAACACAACGTAAACAGCCCCTGCACACAGATAACTAATCCTCGCAACCCGACGTGTTAAAGGGTTTGTCAATCCCTTTCGGGGTACGACGCCTCAAGATAGGCAAACGGACGTGAGATAAATTTGTACTAGATTGATAAATCGAACGCCAAATAGAAATAAAACGCAGCAAGGTATTTTTATTTTTAGTTTAATAGATCTGAAAATAAATGTAAGGAAAAAGTAGATCACAAAGGCAAAGATATGAGAAAGAGACCCCGGGGCCATAGGTTTCACTAGTGGCTTCTCTCGAGAAAAAATAGTAAATGGTGGGTGAACAAATTATTGTCGGGCAATTGGCAGAACTTCAAATACTCATGACGATATCCAGGCAATGGTCATTATATAGGCATCACGTCCAAGATTAGTAGACTGACTCCTGCCTGCATCTACTACTATTACTCCACACATCGACCGCTATCCAGCATGCATCTAGTGTATTAACTTCATGGAGAAACGTAGTGATGCAATAAGAACGATGACATGATGTAGAGAGGATCTATCTATGTAGAGATAGACCCCATCGTTTTATCCTTAGTAGCAACGATACATACGTGTTGGTTCCCTTTCTATCACTAGGATCAAGCACCGTAAGATCGAACCTACTACAAAGCACCTCTTCCCATTGCAAGATAAATGGATCAAGTCGGCCAAACAAAACCCAAATATCGGAGAAGAAATATGAGGCTATAAGCAATCATGCATATAAGAGATCAATGAAACTCAAATAACTTTCATGGATATAAAAAGATAGATCTGATCATAAACTCAAAGTTCATCGATCCCAACAAACACACCGCAAAAGAGTTACATCAAATGGATCTCCAAGAGACCATTGTATTGAGAATTAAGCGAGAGAGAGGAAGCCATCTAGCTACTAACTACGGACCCGAAGGTCTACAAAGAACTACTCACGCATCATCGGAGAGGCACCAATGGAGGTGGTGAACCCAATCTAGACACCATCTCGGATGGGGTTCACCACCTCCATTGGCCGACTTGATCCAAGATTGATAATATAACAGCATGGGACAATCAAAAATTATAGATACGTTGGAGACGTATCAGCATCCCCAAGCTTAACTCCTACTCGTCATCGAGTAGGTAAGTGATAAAAACAGAATTTTTGATGTGGAATGCTGCCTAACATGTCATATCATATTCTTCTCTTTATAGCATTGACAATTGGACTTTGATGTGATTCAAAGCAATAGTCTAGTTTTGACATAATAATTTAGATACTCAAGCATATCAACAAGCAACCATGTCCTTCAAAATACAATGCTAAAATAAGTTATCCCTAGCCCATCATGCTCAACCATTGATCCATTCATGTAACACACTCGCATATTAACTACACCCAATACTCAAGTAAGATCATATTGCCTCCTAGTTGGTGCTTTTATAAGAGAAGATGGAGACTAAAATTCAAAAATAAAAATTGCATAAAGTAAAAGAAAGGCCCTTCGCAGAGGGAAGTAGGGATTTGTAGAGGTGCCAGAGCTCAAAGCGAAAAATTAGAGATAAAAATATTTTGGGAGGTGCATCCATCCCACCAACGAAAACGACTTAGAGTTCCCAACACTTTCCATGCTAGATATATCATAGGCAGTTCCCAAATAGAAAATAAAGTTTATTCCTTTTTCCACCATACTTTCACTTTCCATGGCTAGCCGTATCCACGGTTGCACTCCATACCAACAGTTTACAAGGAATTTATTATTTGACAACATAAAGTAAATTCATTTTTTCATTTCGGCACTGGGCATCCCTAAAACCTTTGCCTTACTCTCGTGCAATGACAAGTGAATAAACACTCATCGTGAGAATAAAACATCCAGCATGGAAAATATTAGCCACCCCTCACCGCTCCGCGAGCTAAACAAATACACAAAAGAGAAGTTTATTTTGAAAATTAGAGATGGCACATGCAAATTTGCTTAGAACGGCAAAAGAATACCGCATATAGGTAGATATAGTGGACTCATGTGGCAAAACTGGTTTAAAGGATTTTGGATACACAAGTAGAGATCATACTTAGCGCAAAATGAAGGCTAGCAAAAGATTGAGAAGCGACCAACCAAGAAATGGATAATCTCATAAGCGAGCATTAAGCATAATTAACATTGAATAATGCACCACAAGTAGGATATAATTTCATTGCATAACTATTGACTTTCGTGCTTGCATAGGGAATCACAAACCTTAACACCAATATTCTTACTAAAGCATAATTACTCATCAACATAACTCACATATCACATCATCATATCTCAAAACTATTACAAAGAATCAAGTTTATTTTGTCCAATGATCTTCATGAAAGTTTTTATTATATCCTTCTTGAATATCTATCACTTTGGGTGTCGTGGAATTGTCACGGCAGATGTCCTTGAGTTAGGACTTAATCGTGGAGCCATCGCAGCTAGGAAGCTTGAAGGGGTTAGTGCGGGACAAGGGACACGAGGGTTTATACTGGTTCGGCCCCTTACGGTGAAGGTAAAAGCCTACGTCCAGTTGAGGTGGTATTGATTAGGGTTACGATCACCAGGGAGCAAAAAATGTTATCCCGGCTCTCGATGAGATCGTTCTCTGCCTTAAACCGCTGTCGGGTCGTCCCTTTATATAGGGAGGCTGACGCCCTGCAGCTCTCAGAGTCCCGGCCGGCTCATAAGAGTGTCCGGCTCGGACTCTCAACTATTCTTGCCTTACACTACAAGTTCTACCATAACAATGATTGCAACTACGGGCTTTAAGCCATATCCGGGTCATAAGCCCATCTTTGGCCCACCGTCTTCAGGCTTGGCGCCGGGCTTCTGGCAGTGACCATATGAGTAACCCGGCCCCTCCTGGCGGGTGACTCTAAGGTCTATATCCTCAACATTGGGACTAATTTTCATGTGTTGCTTTTCATAAGCTCAAACAAATATAAGTGAAGATCATGAGCACAATTTTTTTCTTTGTCTCAAAATAATTTAAGTGAAGCAAGAGAGTATTCCTTCAAAAATAACTAAGCACACCATGCTAAAAAAGATATAAGTGAAGCACTAGAGCAAATCCACTGCTCATAAAATTTTTTAAGTGAAGCATAGAGAGCAATTCTAACAAGTCATGACATAATTTTGGCTCTCCCAAATAGGTGTGTCCAACAAGGCATCAAGACTTAAAACACAAAATAAAACAAGCAAAGACTCATATCATACAAGACGCTCCAAGCAAAAGAAATATTATGTGACAAATAAAAATATAGCTTCGAGTAAAATACCGATGGTCGTTAGAAGAAAGAGGGGATGCCACTCGTGGGGATCCCCAAGCTTAGTTGGTTGCTCTTTTTTGGATAATAGCTTGGGATTCCGGGGCACCCCAAGCTTAGGCTCTTCTATCCTTCCTTCATCCATCGTAAGATAACCCAAAACTTGAAAACTTCAATCACACAAAACTCAACAAAACCTTCATGAGATCCGTTAGTATAAGAAAACAAACCACTACTATAAGTACTGTATCAAACCAATTCATATTTTGTTTTTGCATTATATGTACTGTATTCCAACTTTTCTATGGCAAAAACTCATCAAAGAAAACCATAGAGCCATCAAAATAAGCACACAACGCATGGAAAACAGAATCTGTCAAAACAGAACAGTCTGTAGCAATCTGACTTTTTAGAATACTTCCGTAACTCAAAAAATTCTGAAAAACTAGGAAGATCTGGGTAATTTGTATATCAATCTTCTGCAAAAAAAATTG
This sequence comes from Triticum aestivum, assembly GCF_018294505.1. Taxonomy (NCBI): domain Eukaryota; kingdom Viridiplantae; phylum Streptophyta; class Magnoliopsida; order Poales; family Poaceae; genus Triticum; species Triticum aestivum. The sequence goes on from NC_057799.1 coordinate 503,105,767, forward strand.
GCATTTTATCACGTTCTGGTGATTTTCAAAAATTATTTTTTTGAGTGCAAAAGTTTCTGTTTTTCTGCAAGATCAAACAACTTTCACCCAAGAAGATCCTATCGGTTCTACTTGGCACCAACACTAAATAAAACACAAAAAACATGATCATAACAGTAGAATAATTGTGCTAACACTCAAGAACATAAATCAAAAAGCAAAAATAAATTTATTCATTGGGTTGCCTCCCAACAAGCGCTATTGTTTCACGCCCCTAACTAGGCATAATATTTCAATGATGCTCACAAGAAAGATAGTAGTTGAAACACGAAGAGAGCACCATAAAACATGTGAAAAACACATTTAAGACTAATATACTTCCTATGCATTGGAATTTGATAGGAAAACAAATTATCCAGACAAGAAATATCTAGCATATGCAAAGGAGAGGAATAAAACATTGACAATCTCAACACAACGAGAGGAGATTTAATAACATGAAAATTTCTACAACCATATTTTCATCTCTCATAGTAATTCTATGTAGGATCATAATCAAATTCAGTAATATAACTATGATATAAAATTTTCTCTTTATGATCCACATGCATGCAAAGTCGACACTCTTCCAAAATAGCGGGATTATCATCAAATAAAGTCATGACCTCTCCAAACCCACTTTCATCAAAAAATTCATAAGATTGAACACTCTCCAAATATGTGGGATTATTTTTAGCTAAAGTTGACACTCTTCATTGCAAACATATTCATCATGAGGCTTAAATAAATTTTCAAGATCATAAGAAACATTATCACCCCAATCATGATCATTGCAATAAGTAGCGGACATGACAAAGCAAGCATCCCCAAGCTTGGGTTTTTGCATATTATTAGCACAATTGACATTAATATAATTTATAGTAAAATTATTGCAATCATGCTTTTCATTCAAGGAGCTATCATGAATCACTTCATAAATTTCTTCATCACAATTTTCAGACTCACGAATCTCAAGCAAAACTTCATAAAGATAATCTAGTGCACTCAAATCACAAGCAATTGATTTATCATGATTGGATATTTTAAAAAGATTAGCAAGTGGCTGGGGATCCATATCAATAGATTTTTAGCAAGCGAAGATGAAAGCATATAGAAGGCACATGGCACCACAAGCAAACATGAGATCTGACGAGAAAACGGCGAACGAAAAAGAGGGGCGAATAAACGGCAATTTTTTGTGAAGTGGGGGAGAGGAAAATGAGAGGCAAATGGCAAATAATGTAAATTGCGAGGAGATGAGATTTGTGATTAGGAACCTGGTATATGTTCAAGATCCTCCCCAACAACGGCACCAGAAATGGTGCGTGACCGGGAGACTATCTTTACTTGATCCTCCCCGGCAACGGCACCAGAAATTCCTTTTGATGTCGCTTGAAGCTACGTCGGTATTTCCCCAAAGAGGAAGGGATGATGCAGCACAGCGGCGGTAGGTATTTCCCTCAGATATGAAACCAAGGTTATCGAGCCAGTAGGAGAACCAAGCAACACAACGTAAACAGCCCCTGCACACAGATAACAAATCCTCGCAACCCGACATGTTAAAGGGGTTGCCAATCCCTTCCGGGGTACGGCGCCTCAAGATAGGCAAACGGACGTGAGATAAATTTGTAGTAGATTGATAGATCGAACGCCAAATAGAAATAAAATGCAGCAAGGTATTTTTTATTTTTAGTTTAATAGATCTGAAAATAAATGGAAGGAAAAAGTAGATCACAAAGGCAAATATATGAGAAAGAGAACCGGGGGGCGTAGGTTTCACTAGTGGCTTCTCTCGAGAAAAAATAGCAAACGGTGGGTGAACAAATTACTGTTGGGGAATTGCCAGAACTTCAAATACTAATGACGATATCAAGGCAATGATCATTATGTAGGCATAACGTCCAAGATTAGTAGACCGACTCCTGCCTGCATCTACTACTATGACTCCACACATCGACCGCTATCCAGCATGCATATAGTGTATTAAGTTCAGGGAGAAACGGAGTAATGCAATAAGAACGATGACATGTTATAGACAAGATCTATCTATGTAGAGATAAACCCCATCGTTTTATCCTTAGTAGCAATGATACAAACGTGTCGGTTCCCCTTCTGTCACTAGGATCAAGCATCGTAAGATCGAACCCACTACAAAGCACCTCTTCCCATTGCAAGATAAATATATCAAGTTGGCCAAACAAAACCCAAATATCAGAGAAGAAATACGAGGCTATAAGCAATCATGCATATAAGAGATCAAAGAAACTCAAATAACTTTCATGGATATAAAAAGATAGATCTGATCATAAACTCAAAGTTCATCGATCCCAACAAACACACCACAAAAGAGTTACATCATATGGATCTCCAAGAGACCATTGTATTGAGAATTCAGCGAGAGAGAGGAAGCCATCTAGCTACTAACTACGGACCCGAAGGTCTACAAAGAACTACTCACGCATCATCGGAGAGGCACCAATGGAGGTGGTGAACCCCATCCGAGATGGTGTCTAGATTTGATCTGGTGGTTCTGGACTCTACGGCGGCTGGATGAATATTTCGTCGACTGCCCTAGGGTTTCTGGAATATTGGGGTATTTATAGAGCAAAGAGGTTGTAACGCCCACGATGCGGCTATATCTCCCACGTGTCGAGGCACGACTTAGAGGCATAACCGAATAGTGGTTTTTTCGCAAGAAGGGTCATCTTCACACAATCCCATGTAATGAACCAGAATGGGATAAAGAGTTGGCTTACAATCGCCACTTCACACAATACATAAATATAATTCATACATCATCCAAAAAACACACATAGACCGACTACGGTCAAGATCCAAATGAAAAATAGATAACCCCAAATGCTAGATCCCCGATCGTCCCAACTGGGCTCCACTACTGATCATCAGGAAAAGACACATAGTAACGACCACGTTCCTCATCGAACTCCCACTTGAGATCGATCCCATCATCTGCACTGGCATCGTCGGCACCTGCAACTGTTTTGGTAGAATATGTGAGTCACGAGGACTCATCAATCTCACACCCGCGAGATCAAGACTATTTAAGCTTATAGGAAAGGATGGTGTAAAGGGGTGGAGCTGCAGCAGGCAATAAGCATATATGGTGGCTAACATACGCAAAAGAGAGCGGGAAGAGAAGCACCGGAACGGTCGTCATCTAGTAATGACCAAGAAGTGATCCTGAACTCCTACTTACGTCATTCATAACTTAAACCGTGTTCACTTCCCGGACTCTGCCGAGAAGAGACCATCACGGCTACCCACACGGTTGATGTATTTTAATTAAGTCAAGTGACAAGTTTTCTACAACCGGACATTAACAAATTCCCATCTGCCTCATAACCGCGGGCACGGCTTTCGAAAGATAATACCCTGCAGGGGTGTCCCAACTTAGCCCATCATAAGCTCTCACGGTCAACGAAGGATAAACCTTCTCCCGAAAAGACCCGATCAGTCTCGGAATCCCGGTTTACAAGACATTTCGACAATGGTAAAACAAGACCAGCAAAGCCGCCCGATGTGCCGACAAATCCCGATAGGAGCTGCAAATATCTCGTTCTCAGGGCAACACCGGATGAGACTAGCTACGAGTAAAACCAGTCCTCAAGTTTCCCCAAGGTGGCCCCGCAGGCAGCTCGGTTCGAACCAACACTCGAAGGAGCACTGGCCCGTGGGGGTCTAAAATAAGATGACCCTCGGGCTCGCGAAAACCCAAGGGAAGTGTAGGTGGTAGGTGGTCAAATGGTAAAACCAAGGTTGGGCCTTGCTGGAGGAGTTTTATTCAAAGCGAACTATCAAGGGGGTCCCATAAATCAGCCGACCGCGTAAGGAACGCAAACTCAAGGAACATAACACCGGTATGACAGAAACTAGGGCGGCAAGAGTGGAACAAAACACCAGGCATAAGGCCGAGCCTTCCACCCTTTACCAAATATATAGATGCATTAATATAATAAGAGATATTGTGATATCCCAACATATCCATGTTCCGACACGGAACAAACTTCAACTTCACCTGCATCTAACAACGCTATAAGAAGGGCTGAGCAAAAGCGGTAACTTAGCCAAACAACGGTTTGCTAGGAAAGGATGGTTAGAGGCTGACATGGCAATATGGGAGGCATGATATAGCAAGTGGTAGGTAGCGCAGCATGGCAATAGAACGAACAACTAGCAAAGCAAGATAGAAGTGATTTCGAGGGGTGGTCATCTTGCCTGCAAGGTTCTCAGAGTTGTCGAAAGCTTGATCCTCGTAAGCGTACTCAACAGGTTCCTCGTTCACGAACTCGTCTCCCGGCTCTACCCAAGACAAGAACACAAGCAAACGGAACCACAATCAATCACGGGAAATGCACAAGCAACATGATGCAAAACATGTATGATATGCAAGATATGATATGCGATGCATATGCGTGCTCCGGAAAGAAAATGATGAACAAGGAAGTAACTTGGCAAACCAAGCATTCCACTGGAAAGATGAGATGATTTCGGTCGAAATCGATATAAAGATCACCGGAAACGGATGCACGGTTTGCAAATGGCAAGCAAAACAAGAATGACACGAATCTGCGATTAACAGCATGATGGCACTTGAAATGCAACAAGTAACAATGCTACAGCACTCCAACGTAGCAACAAAGCATATGACAGTAATCTACAGGAGATGCTTGACAAAAGATGAACACTGAGCTACGGCTAGATCACAACATAACAAGCTCAAACAAGCATGGCAAAAGTGCAAAAGATAACAGGTTCACAGACTTGGTGAAATTACTGGACATGGCAGAAAACAGCATCAGGTAGCAATGTTCAGAGCACCCAATCAACATGCTACAGGAACTTAACATGGCGAAACAAGGCATGCCAGTATTCTACTAAATGCATAGGACAAAAGTCTATTAGTGACCATAAGCCAAAAAGGACCCGAAGAAATGATGCCAACCATGTAAACATAGCAAGTTTCGTTAACAGGTTTCAGACTTAGCAGAAAACAGAGCATGGCAGAAACAATAATATGAAGGCATGTTAGTGAGCTTGATGCACTCACCATAAAGCAATGAATGACAAAACAAGCATACCTACAGCAAGATGGCATGTTTATGAAGCTATCCATGGCAAGAACAAAACCATAGCATGTATGGATCAACTACAATAAGCTCGGCAAAATTGAATAACACGTAAACAATCTGCCAGAAATATGTTATAGCAAAAGTAGAGCAAGATTGAGTCATGCTATGGCACTCCATAATTGCAAACAAGGGCAGGAATGGATCGATTACAACAATATCTACAAAACATCCTTACTGAATATCTCCAAAATATGCATGGATCTCTCTGTAGCATCAAGTTTACATGGCAACAAAATAACAGAAAACAAAGACTTAGAGAAATCACCAAGTCCTTGAAACATCAAGTTTACATGGCAACAAAATAACAGCAGACAAAGACTTAGAGAAATCACCAAGTCCCTGAAATCAGAAACATTACGGAGCCTAGTTTGCATGCTTGTGCTAGTCACCACAGAGATCACAAAAATACATGGCATACACCTCTGTAAAGATGGCATGGCATACAACAAAACACATGTAGAGCTCATGCCTATAAGATGCACAGATTAAATGATACAAAAATAACAAATCTCCAAGTTCTGCTAAGAACCAGCAGATAACAGCACCTAGCACTCTTGCACCAGAGATTTGGGCATCAATATGGCCTCTAATGAACATGGTGCAATTGAACAAAATGTAGAGCATCACGAGGAGAACATTTCGATATATTACACGCGCGAAACGGAGCTATATGCAGAGAGTTATGATGCGTTGAACAGGACAAGATACTGTGTAAATCTCAGGACTTGGAGAAAAAAAAAGAGGGGGAGAGAGGTCAACCCTAATCTCGATCGGATCTGGCTCGAGGCTCGGGCCGGCCAGAGTTCGGACGGGGACGC
>NC_057799.1:503112303-503180352 GCF_018294505.1 Triticum aestivum
GTCCCGCCCCGGGCCGAGCGGGCTTCGGCGGCGGCGGCGGCGGGGTTGCTGACGTGGCGCAACGCGAGTGGGCGAGGGCGGTGGCGCGGGTTTCGTCCGGCGGCGGTGGACACGTCCGGTGGCGGCGAGGATTTTTTTTAGGGTTTGATCTGAGAAAATTTCGGGAGGGGAGGTGTATAAATAGGTAGAGGGAGCTAGGAGACTCCAAATGAGGTGCGGTTTTTGCCCACACGATCGTGATCGAACGACCTAGAGCATGGAAGAGAGTTTGGTGGGTTTTGGGCTGGTTTTGAGGGGGGTGTTTCTGCAACACACAAATGGACTTTGCGGATGCCCGGTTAACCGTTGGAGTACCAAACGACCTCCAAATGGAACGAAACTTGACCGGTGGTCTCCCGGTAGTATACCAAGGCCACTTGACAAGCCTCGGTCCATTCCGAGAAAGTTTGACACCCGCTCACGAAAGAAAACAAGAGGGGTGCACCGGAGGAGATGGGAGCGCCGGATTGCAAAACGGACAACGGGGAAAATGCTCGGATGCATGAGACGAACACGTATGCAAATGCAATGCACATGATGACATGATATGAGATGCATGACATGAACAAAATGCAAAACTAAAGACAAAACTCGACCACGAAGGGAATATCATAGCACATAGCCGAAAATGGCAAGAGTTGGAGTTACAAATATGGAAAGTTACATCCGGGGTGTTACAGAGGTGGTCCGGGGGGCACCCGAGGTGGCCACAACCCACGAGGGCGCGCCTGGGCCTTCTGGCGCGCCCTAGTGGGTTGTGCCCCCTCGGGGCACCCCCCTGGCGCAGCCAGGGCCCATTATGTTCCTTCTGGTCCAAAAAAATCCCGTGGAGTTTCGTTGCGTTTGGACTCCATCTGATATTGATTTCCTGCGATGTAAAAAACATGCAGAAAACAGCAACTGGCACTTGGCACTATGTCAATAAGTTAGTACCAAAAATTATATAAAATGATTATAAAACATCCAAGATTGATAATATAACAGCATGGAACAATCAAAAATTATAGATATGTTGGAGACGTATCGAGAGTTGGTCAGGAAAACTCGGTGGGACCGATCGCTCCTTTCGGTGATACCGAAAGGTTACAAAAGAGAAACTGAGAGTTTGCACTGCAAAATCGGTGGGACCAATCACTCATTTCGATGAGACCGAAACGTTACGAAGGGAAACAGAGAGTTTGCAGTCCCATCTCAGTGAGACCGAGATCACTATCGGTGAGACCGAACTGATCAGGGTTTCTGGCTATGGCTATGTCAAGTGAACTAGGTGGCGTCGGATGAATCAAATTGGTGGGGCCGAGTTTGACTTTAGGTTTAGGACATATTTGGATTTGAGAAAATGGTTGAGGGCTTTGGAGCATATCACTAAGCATTTTGAGCAAGTAGACCATTAAGCAACACCTCATCCCCTTTTAATAGTATTGGCTTTCCTATGCACTCAATGTGATCTTGGATCACTAAAATAGAAATGCAGAGTCTTGAGCTTTTGCCACTATTTGTCTTTAGCATTTTGAGGGGTCCACATCTCTAGTCCACGCCATGCCAATCGTTGAACTTTCTGAAATAATCATCTTGAAAGGATATTAGTTCAATGAGCCATATGTTGTTATGAATTAACAAAACCACCCAGAGATTAGTTTCACTTTCATCGGGGCGTGATGGTGAACGGGAAAGATAAAGATTTGATAAGGTAGTGTTTGAAGGTACCGCTTTTAAGGGCTGACAGGTACATTAATTGACTTAATGGTACGATACCACAAATATTCATAACAATGGAACACACAACTTCAACATAAGTCAACCAAGTTCAGCAGAATTTAAATTACATCAATCATAATAAAACTAATCTATTCAAAACTAATATCTCCCATGCCACACCTTCTCCATTGTGTGTTGCATCCTCTTCGTCTTTTTGATGTTTTCATGGATGGCTAGCATAACTTGCCTTTCTTTTGCTTCTAGCCGACCCTGCTCACTGAGGTACCCATCTCCATATGGCTAACCATCTGTACGCATCCATGCACGCGTACGCGAATTGTGCATCACAGAGCTCCACAGCCCAGCGTTGGTGATACTGCTCATTGAACAGATTCTTCATCTCTTCGTAGAATTCATCAATGATCAATCCGGTTACTTCCCCGAGCAAATTCAAAGGCTTGTTTGAGTCATCCGAAACAACCCATTTGGCTTGGATGTCCTTATAGTTTGTGACCCTTAAGCCCAAGAGCTCTAACAGTTCTTTATCACACCGGATGGAAAAACCTACGATTGTATATTCTTCCTTGAGGAGGAAGTTCCGCAAGGATGTGCTCATCCCCGACGACTGGCATACCTGGTAAATGAGACAAACAGAGCCATCGCGAAGCTGGATGACTGATGCCTTGTCCTGTAAGGGAGTGTACTGGAGGTCTATGCCGACGAAGACCAGTTCATACACTCGTATGTACGCCTTTCTCTCTTGTATCCATGTGTCGACGGTGCTGATCTCGTTGGTGTACATGATGCGAATGGTGCGGCCTCCATGGAGGTCAAGACGGCGTTCCCGCGTGAGCGGGGCTAGTAGCCCGATGTTACCATCTTGTCGCCGCCGAGGGTGCCAAAAGATCCAGCACGAGACATGGTGCTAGTGATAGAAAGATGCAGGGGGATTGAGAGTGGAATGGGGAAGGCGATGGAGAGGGGAGTTGGCAACCACTTAAATCGTGGTGGGAGACGAGGAGGCCGCCAAAGCAGTTTGAACGATGGCCATACCAGGCGTGCACCGTGTAGCCATGAGCTGACCGCTACGAGGCAGACAAGGAGGCACAGGAAGACTTGACCGTCCGTTGCTTTTTTCTTCCTACACACAGACATGATAATGCATTCCTTTTTTCAACACGCAAAGACTATGAAAGTGCTCTTGGTGTATTGCGGAAGCGCTCATATTGTTTCCTAAAGGTGGTCTGCGTTTTCAAATCCCTTGCTAGTATTTCTGAAAGTGCTCACTCTATTCAGAAAAAACATTTGCAGAAAGTTAAAAAGATACAATCACATACTTTTACATAAGCACCATGAATTTGTACATCATCACAACACTTATTCTACGTAAATAAGTATAATACAATTACACACGACATCTTTGCACTGGTACGCGTCGGTGCTATACAAACGGTATTTAACCCCTTTCCGCGACGACATTTGGCATCGTCGCCTAGTGAGTGACAGCGATAGGGGGGTCCTTCCCACACGACCCAGAAACCATCGGGGATATGCCCTGCTGGCACACACGCTCGGCAAAATGAGGTCGTGTGCGACCGGCGAGCGCTCAAATACGGAAATATGTATAGTAGAGCTAAAAAATACAATTATACAGGCGAAATTGTTTCCGGTTGCAAGTACATCCCACACAGTCAGGCCCGCTAAACGTTTCCGTTCATATGTACATCCCACACAGTGGCTCCAAGGAAAACGTTTCCGTTCATAGGTACATCACACACAATTTTCCCCGTTAAATCGTTTGTGATAGTGTTGCCATTGCACACGATATTAACAATTTTATCGTTTGCGTTATTGAATGCATCACACACTATGCGTAGAAGAAACTGTGTGGCAAAGGCTGTCCATCACACACAGTTTTTATGTGGTAAACATTTGCGCAAGCTGGCCTAACGCAAACAGTTTTCAAGAGAAGGTCGTGTATGATTGTTCATTGATCCAACATCATTTATTCCTAGAAACTGTGTGTGTTGCCTGAGGTCACCGTCCGCGGTATTTTCTGAATAACCATTTGCAATAGCAAAACCCAATTAGCAGGCTAATTCGCCATTAGCAGTCTAATTGCTCTATTATTAATAATCCATTTATTAATCTAATTGATATTCATATTAAGCACATAATATATTTCATTTCCATATTAAGGAAGCATGATTTCATAATTGAAATACATCAGAGTACAACATGATATTGCTTCAGCACTCAGCTACCCCATTACACAACTGCACCAGCACCAAGTTTCACATGCAACATGTAGAACCTTTCGAAATTAGCATCATAGATGGTATATAGACAGATGCATCTCATATGGAAAACTGCTGAAGCGGAAGGCGAATATTGAGCCTTCATTCATGTTGAAGGTCTTTGCAACTTTAGGCCAGTGTCTGTGGATGATTGACCGTCCGTCCTTCGTCCTCTTCAGGAACACTTCAGTATTGAATCGTGGGTGTTGTATGAAAACCTTCCTCGCTTCCTGACCATAGAGGTGGTTTGATAGGTAATCATCAGTGAACTGCTTTGGAAAGGCCTGAAAACAAGGATGTGCATAAATATCTTCTCTATATTGGAAATGGGGCAAAGGAATAAAAAAAGGCAAGGTATAATAGTTAGTACCATCTTGTAGTGAACTGGTGTCTTCTTCATTGTGCATACAAAGATCTTGTTGTCTTTTGTCGCTAATTTCTTTATCCTAACAATCTTTCTGAGTTTCTTGACTTGATTGATATTCATGGAAAACTCATTTCCCCATATGCAAAAAGGGTCGAATAGTGGGTCAAAACCTCTGACAACAGGACCTACATGTGCAAGACCAAATTGTTAAAAACCAAAATATTATAATGGTTCCTGCAATTGCATTGCTATTAGACAACGGACCATGCATGTGCTAACCTCGATTGTAAAACTCATTGCTTCCCATTGTTTCCCTGCAACACATATAAGGTTGTTAGTCATCAGGTTAAGTAAGGGTTCGCATGCTATCAATAAAATATGTTGATGAAAAATAAGCACATTGAAGATTCATCAGATTAATTCAAGCCACATGGAAAACCCATTTATCCAAACCAAGCATGATTAAGAACTAGGAAATATAGAACTTGTATATGTTTCTCATGTATTAAGTGCAGCCAAATTTGATTTATTCCTCACATGCACAACAATGCAAAATTCTACCCACGACAATTGGACATCGCATTGCAGAATTGAACCAAGCAGTTAACTAAACACCACAACAAATGAACCAAATATTAACTAAGCACCACATTGCACAATATAACATACTCCTAATAGAAGATCAGATAGTTAACCAAACCAAGCATGCTTAACAACTTGGAAATATAGTAATTATATTTGTTTCTCATGTATTTACTACAGCCAAATTCAATTTATTCCTCACATGGTATACAATAATAGAATGCACCCACAACTATTGAACATCACATTGTAGAATTGAACCAAACAGTTAACTAAACACCACAACACAAATGAACCAAACGTTAACTGAGCACCACATTGCACAATGTATAACCAAACCAAGCATGCTTGACATCTTGGAAATATAGCAATTGTATTCGTTTCTCATATATTTTGTAAAGATAAATTCGATTTATTTCTCACATGGAAGACAATACAAAATTGCAACCTGAAGAATTGAACATCACATTTGCAGAATTGAACCAAACAGTTAACTGAAGATGACAACTAATTAACAAAACAGTTAATAAGTGAGCACCACACTACACGACATATAGAACATATACACTAGAGCAACAGATTGCATGGTAAAATTAGATAGCACCATTCACTAGAATTTGTGAAGGAAAGGTAGGAGCAGCACACGCAATGGGTAAACCGAGCATGCTTAACCGGCGTAGCTCGCAAATGGCAAGGTGCTCCTTCAAGACCTGGGGGTCGGCACGAATGGCAGCCATCGCGACCTCATCCGTGTGCGGCCGCGATTTGCTTCTCCACTGCCAAATGCTCCTTGAGATCCTGGCTATACTGTGTGCACCATGGCTTAGGGCGGCGCTTAATTGGTGGAGGGGAGGGGGTGATTTGGGTGGAAGGTGTCACGCCGGCGGTCGGGGCATGTGGGATGTGGAAGGAGGACGAGGATGGGGGTCGGGTGTGGATTACCTGCATGGATAGACGAGGTCGAGCAGCGTGAAGGAGGGTCGCCGGTGAGGAGGCGGCGCTGCAAGCAAGGAGTGAAGGTTTCAACTTGGAAAGTAAGACGGAAACAGGGGAAATGTGGCTTTTGGTAAGGGGGAGGGGGAGGGGGCGGGGAGGTAGATATTTCCACAGAAGCTAAAAATTTGAAATCGCTTCAGCGAAAAAACTGGCGCGCAAAGTGTCATCAGACACAGTCCCTTATTCAGAACTGTGTATGATATGTGAACATCACAAACGATCCAGATAGCTTAACCCGTGTGTGATGAGTTTGAACGTCAAAAATTTTGGTTTGAATTTCCCTAGTTACAGTGGTCATCCACGTCATTGCATAATTTGGGTACACAAAGGAGACTACAGCACACCCACACTTCTTAATCGAGAAAGTTCAGCAATTAAATAGAGCTAGCTGACCTAAACATTACTCTAACAAATTAAAGACCAGCGCTCTTAATTAAACAAAACAAAGAGGACTAGTACGGCTGGTGCTCGTCGATCTCCGCCGCCGCCTCCATGGCCAGCTCGCGCCCGGCGGTCTCCTGGGGAAGGGGCTCCATGGCATCCATCACACCATACTCGGCAAGCATCTTGCCATCCGCGTCCGCCATCTCTTTGGAAAAGGCCGCCACGAGCTGGGCGTGGGCGGCCTCTATCTAGGCTTGGACGGGCTCCGTCGTCGCAAGGTATGTGTCAGATCTGGGGTTCCGGCAAAACACTTAAGGTTCGAACTCCGGGGTGCGCGCGAAGTTCTTTCCCTCCTACCGATCTACGCCCTAGCTCGCTAAGATCTTGCGGACGAACTCGACGAACTAGCAACACAAAGACACAAGATTTATACTGGTTCGGGCCACCGTTGTGGTGTAATACCCTACTCCAGTGTGTGGTGGTGAATTGCCTCTTGGGCTAATGAGGAACAGTACAAGGGGAAGAACAGCCTCCTGAGGTTGAGGTGTTCTTGCGTTCGGCGTGGCTAAGGGTTGGCTCTCGATCCGATCAGATCAAGTTCAGATGCCCCCTACCGTGGTGGCTATTTCTACTTATATGGGCCCTGGTCCTCTCCCCAAATATTGAGCGGGAAGGAAGCCAACAATGGCGGCCAATTTGAAAGGCGACAACTAGTACAAGCTATCCTGACAAAAGCGGTCTTCGCCTGCGAAAGGGCTCTAGTGATGACACTGTCTTGAGCTCCACGGTGACCTCCGTCCTGCTGGCCTACTGGTCTTGGTCTTGTTGCACTGATATGGAAACCTTTGCCTGATGCCTCGGTACTCCGCGCCTGCGCTTTCCCCCTTGGCACCAAAGAGGAAACAAGAACGCTGCGCGCGCTCGCGCCCGCCTGGCGCCTGCCTGGTGTCGATCGTCATGGCTCACGTCACGAGAGCCTCGCGAGGTTTGCCCCGCCTTGATATCTCCGCCCCTCGTGAGCCTGCCTGGAGAGGCCGCTCCTGAGTAGGTCTTGCGTCGTCTGCCTCACAAGGCTTGGCCCCTCGCGAGGGCCTTGAATGCCTTGTTGATGAAGATGGGCCGTACAGGCCCGCTAGCATAGACACGTAGTGGGCCGTAGGCAGGTTTGGGGACCCCCAGTCCCAGAACGCCGACAGTAGCCCCCGGGCCCAAGGTGCGCTCGGGCTTGGCTTCGAGGCGAAGCCAAAGGTCAAGTACGGAGCGCCGCGGGCCCCAAAAGCCTGTGGCCTTGGTCGACGCGTGGCGGTTGATGTGGGCGTCTCCACTTCCCCACACTGCCTCGGCAACTGCTCGATTTGACAAGTCCCTGCTGTTGGGGAACAAAGTAATTTCAAAAATTTCCTACGCACACGCAAGATCATGGTGATGCATAGCAACGAGAGGGGAGAGTGTTGTCTACGTACCCTCGTAGACCGTAAGCGGAAGCGTTATATCAACTTGGTTGATGTAGTCGTACGTCTTCACGATCCGACCGATCCAAGTACCGAAAGCATGGCACCTCCGAGTTCTGCACACGTTCGGCTCGGTGACGTTATCGCCTTCTCGATCCAGCAAGAGGGGCGAAGTAGTAGATGAGTTCTGGCAGCACGACGGCGTGGTGACGGTGTTGGTGAAGAACAATCTCCGTAGGGCTTCGCCTAAGCACTACGAAAACTATGACGGAGGATAAACTAGAGGGGACGGGGTTGCCGGCACACGGCTTGGTGTTTCTTGATGTGTCTTGGGTGCTAGCCCTACCCCTCTATTTATATGTTGAGCCTTGGGGTCGAAACTTGGAGTAAAAGCCTCGACAAAGTCGGTTTCACCCGAAAGGCAAGAGTCCTTCTCGGACTCCAGGGCTAGACACCAGGGTTCCCGGCGTCTGGACCCAGACGCCAGGGACCCTGGCGTCTGGCCCCTGGACTCCGCAAAACTTCCTTTTGCGCTTTCCAAAAACCTCGTGGGCTTTCCCCTTTGGCCCAGATAAAGTGTTCTCGTGCCCAAACATTTCGGGAAACATCCGGAACCCCTTCTGATGGATTCCGGAACCTTTCCGGAGATCAAACACTACTATCCACATATCAATCTTTACTTCCGGACCATTACAAAGTTCCTCGTCATATCCGTTATCTCATCCAAAACTCTGAACAACATTCGGTCACAAACATACATAACTCATAGTACTATATCGTCAACGAAAGTTAAGCGTGCGGACCCTACGGGTTCGAGAACTATGTAGACATGACCGAGACACCTCTCTGGTCAATAACCAATAGCGAGACCTGGATGCCCATATTGGCTCCTACATATTCTACGAAGATCTTTATCGGTCAGACCGCATAACAACATACGTTGTTCCCTTTGTCATCGGTATGTTACTTGCCCGAGGTTTGATCGTAGGTATCTCAATACCTAGTTCAATCTCGTTACAGGCAAGTCTCTTTACTCGTTCTGTAATACATCATCCCGCAACTAACTCATTAGTTGTAATTCTTGCAAGGCTTATAGTGATGTGCATTACCGAGTGGGCCCAGAGATACCTCTCCGACAATCGGAGTGACAAATCCTAATCTCGAAATACGCCAACCCAACAAGTACCTTCGGAGACACCTGTAGAGCACCTTTATAATCACCCAGTTACGTTGTGACGTTTGGTAGCACACAAAGTGTTCCTCCGGTAAACGGGAGTTGCATAATCTCATAGTCATAGGAACATGTATAAGTCATGAAGAAAGCAATAGCAGAATACTAAACGATCAAGTGCTAAGCTAACGGAATGGGTCAAGTCAATCACATCATTCTCCTAATGATGTGATCCTGTTAATCTAATGACTACTCATGTCTATGGCTAGGAAACATAACCATCTTTGATCAACGAGCTAGTCAAGTAGAGGCATACTAGTGACACTCCGTTTGTCTATGTATTCACACATGTACTAAGTTTCCGGTTAATACAATTCTAGCATGAATAATAAACATTTATCATGATGTAAGGAAATAAATAATAACTTTATTATTGCCTCTAGGGCATATTTCCTTCAGTCTCCCACTTGCACTAGAGTCAATAATCTAGTTCACATCACCATGTGATTTAACCCCAATAGTTCACATCACCATGTGATTAACACCCATAGTTCACATCATCATGTGACCAACACCCAAAGGGTTTACTAGAGTCAATAATCTAGTTCACAACGCTATGTGATTAACAGCCAAAGAGTACTAAGGTGTGCTCATGTTTTGCTTGTGAGATAATTTTAGTCAACGGGTCTGCCACATTCAGATCCGTATGTATTTTGCAAATTTCTATGTCAACAATGCTTTGCACGGAGCTACTCTAGCTAACTGCTCCCACTTTCAATATGTATCCAGATTGAGACTTAGAGTCATCTGGATCAGTGCCAAAACTTGTAGTGACGTAACCCTTTTACGATGAACCTTTTGTCACCTCCATAATCGAGAAACATATCCTTATTCCACTAAGGATAATTTTGACCGCTGTCCAGTGATCTACTCCTAGATCACTATTGTACTCCCTTGCCAAAATCAGTGTAGGGTATACAATAGATCTGGTACATAGCATGGCATACTTTATAGAACTTATGGCTGAGGCATAGGGAATGACTTTCATTCTCTTTCTATCTTCTGCCGTGGTCGGGCTTTGAGTCTTACTCAATTTCACACCTTGTAACACAGGCAAGAACTCTTTCTTTGACTGTTCCATTTTGAACTACTTCAAAATCTTGTCAAGGTATGTACTCATTGAAAAAACTTATCAAGCGTTTTGATCTATCTCTATAGATCTTGATGCTCAATATGTAAGCAGCTTCACCGAGGTCTTTCTTTGAAAAACTCATTTCAAACACTCCTTTATGCTTTGCAGAATAATTCTACATTATTTCCGATCAACAATATGTCATTCACATATACTTATCAGAAATGTTGTAGTGCTCCCACTCACTTTCTTGTAAATACAGGCTTCATCGCAAGTCTGTATAAAACTATATGCTTTGATGAACTCATCAAAGCGTATACTCCAACTCCGAGATGCTTGCACCAGTCCATAGATGGATCGTTGGAGCTTGCACATTTTGTTAACACCTTTAGGATCGACAAAACCTTCTGGTTGTATCATATACAACTCTTCTTTAATAAATCCATTAAGGAATGCAGTTTTGTTTATCCATTTGCCAGATTTCATAAAATGCGGCAATTGCTAACATGATTCGGACAGACTTAAGCATAGATACGAGTGAGAAACTCTCATCGTAGTCAACACCTTGAACTTGTCGAAAACCTTTTGCGACAATTCTAGCTTTGTAGATAGTAACACTACTATCAGCGTCCGTCTTCCTCTTGAAGATCCATTAAATCTCAATGGCTCGCCGATCATTTGGGCAAGTCAATCAAAGTCCATACTTTGTTCTCATACATGGATCCCATCTCAGATTTCATGGCCTCAAGCCATTTCGCGGAATCTGGGCTCACCATCGCTTCCTCATAGTTCGTAGGTTCGTCATGGTCTAGTAACATAACCTCCAGAACAGGATTACCGTACCACTCTGGTGCGGATCTTACTCTGGTTGACCTACGAGGTTCAGTAACAACTTGATCTGAAGTTTCATGATCATCATCATTAACTTCCTCACTAATTGGTATAGACGTCACAGGAACCGGTTTCTGTGATTAACTACTTTCCAATAAGGGAGCAGGTACGGTTACCTCATCAAGTTCTACTTTCCTCCCACTCACTTCCTTTGAGAGAAACTCCTTCTCTAGAAAGGGTCCATTGTTACCAACAAATGTTTTGCCTTCGGATCTGTGATAGAAGGTGTACCCAACAGTCTCCTTTGGGTATCCTATGAAGACACATTTCTCCGATTTGGGTTTGAGCTTATCAGGTTGAGGCTTTTTCACATAAGCATCGCAGCCCCAAACTTTAAGAAACGACAACTTTGGTTTCTTGCCAAACCACAGTTCATAAGGCGTCGTCTCAACGGATTTCGATGGTGCCCTATTTAACGTGAATGCAGCCGTCTCTAAAGCATAACCCCAAAATGATAGTGGTAAATCAGTAAGAGACATCATAGATCGCACCATATCTAGTAAAGTACGATTACGACGTTCGGACATACCATTACGCTGTGGTGTTCCGGGTGGCGTGAGTTGCGAAACTATTCCGCATTGTTTCAAATGTAGACCAAACTCGTAAGTCAAATATTCTCCTCCACGATCAGATCGTAGAAACTTTATTTTCTTGTTATGATGATTTTCAACTTCACTCTGAAATTCTTTGAACTTTTCAAATGTTTCAGACTTATGTTTCATTAAGTAGATATACCCATATCTGCTTAAATCATCTGTGAAGGTGAGAAAATAACGATATCCGCCGCGAGCCTCAACATTCATCGGACCACATACATCTGTATGTATGATTTCCAACAAATCTGTTGCTCGCTCCATAGTTCCGGAGAACGGAGTCTCAGTCATCTTGCCCATCAGGCATGGTTCGCAAGCATCAAGTTATTCATAATCAAGTGATTCCAAAATCCCATCAGCATGGTGTTTTTTCATGCGCTTTACACCAATATGACCTAAACGGCAGTGCCACAAATAAGTTGTACTATCATTATTAACTTTACATCTTTTGGCTTCAATATTATGAATATGTGTATCACTACGATCGAGATCCAACAAACCATTTTCATTGGGTGTATGACCATAGAAGGTTTTATTCATGTAAACAGAACAACAATTATTCTCTAACTTAAATGAATAACCGTATTGCAATAAACATGATCAAATCATATTCATGCTCAACGCAAACACCAAATAACACTTATTTAGGTTTAACACTAATCCCGAAAGTATAGGGAGTGTGCGATGATGATCATATCAATCTTGGAACTACTTCCAACACACATCGTCACCTCACCCTCAACTAGTCTCTGTTTATTCTGCAACTCCTGTTTTGAGTTACTAATTTTTAGCAACCGAACAAGTATCAAATACCCGGAGGCTACTATAAACACTAGTAAGGTACACATCAATAACCTGTATATCAAATATACCCTTGTTCACTTTGCCATCCTTCTTATCCGCCAACTACTTGGGGCAGTTCTGCTTCCAGTGACCAGTCCCTTTGCAGTAGAAGCACTTAGTCTCAGGCTTAGGTGCAGACTTGGGCTTCTTCACTTGAGCAGCAACTCGCTTGCCATTCTTCTTGAAGTTCCCCTTCTTCCCTTTGCCCTTTTCTTGAAACTAGTGGTCTTGTTAATCATCAACACTTGATGCTCTTTCTTGACTTCTACCTTCATCGATTTCATCATCATGAAAAGCTCGGGAATCATTTTCGTCATCCCTTGCATACTATAGTTCATCACGAAGTTCTACTAACTTGGTGATGGTGACTAGAGAATTCTGTCAATCACTATCTTATCTGGAAGATTAACTCCCACTTGATTCAAGCGATTGTAGTACCCAGACAATCTGAGCACATGCTCACTGCTTGAGCTATTCTCCTCCATCTTTTGGCTATAGAACTTGTTGGAGACTTCATATCTCTCAACTCTGGTATTTGCTTGAAATATTAACTTCAACTCCTGGAACATCTCATATGGTCCATGACGTTCAAAACGTCTTTGAAGTCCCGATTCTAAGCAGTTAAGCATGGTGCACTAAACTAAACTATCAAGTAGTCATCATATTGAGCTAGCCAAACGTTCATAACGTCTGCATCTGCTCCTGCAATAGGTCTGTCACCTAGCGGTGCATCAAGGACATAATTCTTCTGTGCAGCAATGAGGATAAACCTCAGATCACGGATCCAGTCCGCATCATTGCTACTAACATCTTTCAATTTAGTTTTCTCTAGGAACATATCAAAAATAAAACAGGGGAGCTAAACGCGAGCTATTGATCTACAACATAGATATGCTAATACTACCAGGACTAAGTTCATGATAAATTAAAGTTCAATTAATCATATTACTTAAGAACTCCCACTTAGATAGACATCTCTCTAATCATCTAAGTGATCACGTGATCCAAATCAACTAAACCATAACCGATCATCACGTGAAATGGAGTAGTTTTCAATGGTGAACATCACTATGTTGATCATATCTACTATATGATTCACGCTTGACCTTTCGGTCTCAGTGTTCCGAGGACATATCTACATATGCTAGGCTCGTCAAGTTTAACCTGAGTATTCTGCGTGTGCAAAACTGGCTTGCACCCGTTGTAGATGGACGTAGAGCTGATCACACCCGATAATCACGTGGTGTCTGGGCACGACGAACTTTGGCAACGGTGCATACTCAGGGAGAACACTATTATCTTGAAATTTAGTGAGAGATCATCTTATAATGCTACCGTCAATCAAAGCAAGATAAGATGCATAAAAGATCAACATCACATGCAATCAATATAAGTGATATGATATGGCCATCATCATCTTGTGCTTGTGATCTCCATCTCCGAAGCACCGTCCTGATTACCATCGTCACCGGCGCGACACCTTGATCTCCATCGTAGCATTGTTGTTGTCTCGCCAATCTTATGCTTCTACGACTATCGCTACCGCTTAGTGATAAAGTAAAGCATTACAGGGCGATTGCATTGCATACAATAAAGCGACAACCATATGGCTCCTGCCAGTTGCCGATAACTCGGTTACATAACATGATCATCTCATACAATAAAATATAGCATCATGCCTTGACCATATCACATCACAACATGCCCTGGAAAAACAAATTAGACGTCCTCTACTTTGTTGTTGCAAATTTTACGTGGCTGCTACGGGCTTAGCAAGAACCGTTCTTACCTATGCATCAAAACCACAATGATAGTTTGTCAAGTTGGTGTTGTTTTAACCTTCGCAAGGACCGGGCGTAGCCACACTCGGTTCAACTAAATTTGGAGAAACTGACACCCGCCAGCCACCTGTGTGCAAAGCACGTCGGTAGAACCAGTGTCGCGTAAGCGTACGTGTAATGTCGGTCCAGGCCGCTTCATCCAACAATACCGCTGAACCAAAGTATGACATGCTGGTAAGCAGTATGACTTATATCGCCCACAACTCACTTGTGTTCTACTCGTGCATATGACATCTATGCATAAAACCTGGCTCGGATGCCACTGTTGGGGAACGAAGTAATTTCAAAAATTTCCTACGCACACGCAAGATCATGGTGATGCATAGCAACGAGAGGGGAGAGTGTTGTCTACGTACCCTCATAGACCATAAGCGGAAGCGTTATATCAATGCGGTTGATGTAGTCGTACGTCTTCACGATCCGACCGATCCAAGTACCGAAAGCACGGCACCTCCGAGTTTTGCACACGTTCGGCTCGGTGACGTCCTCGCCTTCTCGATCCAGCAAGAGGGGCGAAGTAGTAGATGAGTTCCGGCAGCACGACGGCATGGTGACAGTGTTGGTGAAGAAAATTCTCCGCAGGGCTTCGCCTAAGCACTACGAAAACTATGACGGAGGATAAACTAGAGGGGACGGGGTTGCCGGCACACGTCTTGGTGTTTCTTGATGTGTCTTGGGTGCTAGTCCTATCCCTCTATTTATATGTTGAGCCTTGGGGTCGAAACTTGGAGTAAAAGCCTCCACAAAGTCGGTTTCACCCGAAAGGCAAGAGACCTTCTCGGACTCCAGGGCCAGACGCCCGGGTTCCCGGCGTATGGACCCAGACGTCTGGCCCCTGGACTCCGCAAAACTTCCTTTTGCGCTTTCCAAAAACCTCGTGGGCTTTCCCCTTTGGCCCAGATAAAGTGTTCTCGTGCCCAAACATTTTGGGAAACATCCGGAACCCCTTCCGATGGATTCCGGAACCTTTCCGGAGATCAAACACTACTATCCACATATCAATCTTTACTTCCGGACCATTCCGGAGTTCCTCGTCATATCCGTGATCTCATCCAAAACTCCGAACAACATTCGGTCACCAACATACATAACTCATAGTACTATATCGTCAACGAACGTTAAGCGTGCGGACCCTACGGGTTCGAGAACTATGTAGACATGACCGAGACACCTCTCTGGTCAATAACCAATAGCGGGACCAAGATGCCCATATTGGCTCCTACATATTCTATGAAGATCTTTATCGGTTAGACCGCATAACAACATATGTTGTTCCCTTTGTCATCGGTATGTTACTTGCCCGAGATTCTATCATAGGTATCTCAATACCTAGTTCAATCTCATTACCGGCAAGTCTCTTTACTCGTTCTGTAATACATCATCCCGCAACTAACTCATTAGTTGCAATGCTTGCAAGGCTTATAGTGATGTGCATTACCAAGTGGGCCCAGAGATACCTCTCCGACAATCGGAGTGACAAATCCTAATCTCGAAATACGCCAATCCAACAAGTACCTTCGGAGACACCTGTAGAGCACCTTTATAATCACCCAGTTACGTTGTGACGTTTGGTAGCACACAAAGTGTTCCTCCGGTAAACGGGAGTTGCATAATCTCATAGTCATAGGAACATGTATAAGTCATGAAGAAAGCAATAGCAGAATACTAAACGATCAAGTGCTAAGCTAACGGAATGGGTCAAGTCAATCACATCATTCTCCTAATGATGTGATTCCGTTAATCAAATGACAACTCATGTCTATGGCTAGGAAACATAACCATCTTTGATCAACGAGCTAGTCAAGTAGAGGCATACTACTGACACTCTGTTTGTCTATGTATTCACACATGTACTAAGTTTCCGGTTAATACAATTCTAGCATGAATAATAAACATTTATCATGGTATAAGGAAATAAATAATAACTTTATTATTGCCTCTAGGGAATATTTCCTTCACCTGCGACATGCAAGGAAAATCATCATTACCTGTGATCGTGGGAGGCGCCGGTTGGCCTTCTTCCGCCATAAATGGGGAGGGGGCGGAGCCCCCGTCGCCCATCTCTCCTTGGTTCACTTGCTTCTTCCTCCTTGCTCCACCGCTAGCAGCAATGGCGCCCATCCGAAGGTTCTCCGCTGAAGAGAAAGGGAAGCCCCCCCCCCCCCGTGATGATCCAGGGTAGCTTTCGCCGAAGAAGAGGCCGGTTCACCGTCGTGACGAAGCAGCGATGCAGGTGGTGACGAGGCCTTGGTGCGAGCGGCCTCCTCCAGGGTATCCGCTACCCTTCTATGCCCGAGCCGAGGGCTCAGGAGGGCGGAGCAACGAGCGGCGCCGCCCGCGCCGCGCCCGTGGTCGCCGTGCCATGGCGACACGCTCCGTCGCCCCGGGAATCCACACCTCGGATTCCTCGCGCGAGCTTGTGCTATGGGCGTCGATGCCCCCAAGCTCTTGGATCGGCTTCCCGCGGTTCTTCTCCGACATGATGCCGCCGAGGGGGCCTCTTGAGCTCTGGCTGCAGCATGCCGACTGCGACGCTCCGGCGACCGGAGCAGAGATGGAAGCGGTCCCCACCGGTAAGATCTTCATGACCCGCGGCTGGGGCGAGGTTGTGCGGGTTTGCCGTGCTGAAGGTGCCCTCGCGATCCACTTTGAGGTCGACAGCGCCACCACGCTCTTCTTCAAGGTCTTCGACGTGGAGGGCCGCCGCCTGGAGTGTTGCCCTGGAGGGGAGCGCCAGGCTGACGCGCGCTCCGCTCGCGGCTACTCCAGCAGCAGCAGCCCCTGGGAGTCTAGCGATTATCCTGAGCTTTACGAGACTCCGGAGACGAGCGATGATAGCTACGTGCCCCCGAGCTCTCGTCGGGCTCGGAGCAGGGCCGCGGCGTCCAGCCGCCTCCGCCGCTGATCTGGATGGGGTCGGCGCCAGCCTCCCGTGGCCCACTGTTGATGATGGCGTCCGCCAGGGGAGGGTGAATATAGGATTCCTCTTAGTTCTCGTTTTTGTTCCCTGCGAAGGATCATGAAGTACCCCGCGGGGGTGTGTAAAGGGTATGTAATGTCTTTTGCGCATATCTTCCATGTTATGAAAATTTGCGAACGCATGTCCTGTTAAGGCTCGGTCTCCCGTTTCCATCCTCGCGATAGCTTGTTGCTCTACGCTGACAGGTCCTGGTCCCCAGGCAGGCTGCAGCCGTCGCTGGTATGCCAGGTCGCGTGCCACGTTCAAGGCCGGGAGGTGAGCGGCCCGAGGTCCAGTAAGAGCCCCTGAGGCGCGATGCTCTGGAGGTCCCCCTTAGCGCTCAAGCAGCTATGGTAAGGCAGGAAAGGGATGCGACGTGGCCGCAACAGGGATGCGGCGAGCGTTACGCCAAGGTTCCAAAACCTTAGTTATTCCGAGCTCGTTACTTATCTTGGCAGTTCGGGTCGATTCTCCGCGCTGCTCCAGACCTGTGCGCAATGATCTGCAACGTAGCTAGGCTAGGCCCATATGGGTCCTCCCCCTTCCAATGCTTTCCTTCGTGCTCTACGTCGTCAGGTCCCGGCCCTCGAGCGAGCTCAGCCGTCGCTGGTATGCCAAGTCGCGATGCCATGGACAAGGCCAGGGGGTGAGGGCTGGAGAGCCAGTAAGCGCTCCTGAGTCGCGATGCTCAGGAGCCCCCCTTTTAACGTGCAAGCGGATTGCTTGGAAGTGGTGGGAGCTCGCGGTGCCGCCTGGTGTTATCCTCGTGATATTCCTGCGAACCAGCACAAGGAGAAACACGGTTTTGCCGTTATGGTTGCCAGCCTGCCGCTGGTTGTTTCGTGAAGAGGCGAAGGCACTGAGGGCCTGATGAGGTGACGTGCACGGGGCGTGCCGTGAGCCAGAGCTCGACCGCTCAGGTTTGTCGACGTGGCAGGGACGCACCCATGCACCAGCGCCGTGCCAGTGTGAGGAGGCCCCGTGGGAGGCGATGATCGAGCAGATGATAATCATAGGCAGATTAAGCATGGAAGGCAAATCAACTTGGGTAAATGCAGAAAGATACATGCCACTGGGTCAGGCCCGAGCGGCTTGGGGATGATGCAGCCCGAGGGGCGCCCCCAACAAGGTAAACTAAAGACATAATAAAAAGGGATACATGCCACAGGGACGGACCCACGCGGCCTGGGAATAATGCAGCCCGAGGGTCGCTCCTGGCTAAACGAACTTGGAAAATGTCACCTGGTTCTGTCGACGAAGGAGAGTTGGTGCAGCTGAAGACGTGCCGCGAAGGGGTAGCTCCTCACGAGCAACCGGGGCCCTGAGCCTTGGGAGGCTCTGGGGGCTCAGGTGGTTCCCTGAGGACTGTGTCCATCTTGGCCAGGACGGCATGGTGCTTGGCCTCCTGAGCTGCCAGGACACGCCGTAGGTTGCGCTGATAGGCTGACGACACGCTCGGCAGGCCGAAAGGCATGCGAACGTAGCTGTGTGGTGGACCCTCGCAACGGCCCACGCGCGAAGGCCAGAAAAGCTCCTGAGATGCGGCCCTGTTGAGCCCTGGAACGTCGATGCAGACGCGCAGTCCGGCATCCTCGCCTGGATGGGGAGCTGCGCCTCGTGAGTGGCGGTCGCCGCGCATGGCCCTTGCGTTTTGCAGTTCCTGAGTGGTCTTGGTGATGAACTCCTGAGTGGTGGGCGCTCCTTGCCCTGTATTCTCCTGAGGGAAACGTGCCGTGAAGCACGCCTACAATTGGTGCCCGAGCGCCTCCCTCGTGATGTTGGCAAGGTCCGAGGCCCTCCAGAAGAGAGCCCCTGAGCTTTGCCCGAGGAGGGCGTCGGGCGCGCCTTCCTATGCGATGGAGGGAGGCGCCCCTGGAGCGGGCGCTGATCCTGACGAGATTCCAGCCGCGACGCCACCCTCCTAAGGTCCGGCACGGCGCAGCTGCTTCTTCTTCTTCTTGGGGACGGCCTCGGGATGGTCCTCGCTCTTGCTGTTAGGGTCGTTGATTGCGGCAGCTTGAAAGGCGCGCTCGAGGGAGCACACTACATCTCTTTCTTCGCACGAGACCGTGATGATTCCGCCGCTTCCTGGCATCTTGAGGACATTGTAACCGTGGTGTGTCACCGCCATGAACTTGGCCAGGGCTGGATACCCGAGGATGGCGTTGTATGGCAGACGGATGTGCGCGACGTCGAAGTCGATGAGCTTGGTGCAGTAGTTCTTGCGTTCCCCGAAGGTGACAGGGAGGCGGACCTGCCCTATCGGTGTGGTGGAACCGTCGGTCACTCCTGAGAAAGGCTTGGTAGGCTGAAGCTGCTCATATGGCACATGGAGGTTGTCGAACATGTCGACGGACAGGACGTTGAGCCTTGCGCTGCCGTCGACGAGGGTCTTGGTAACTTGCACGTTGCTGATGACTGGCGAACAAAGCATCGGGAGGGCGCCTGCGGTGGCTGCGCGCTTGAGCTGATCTGCTAAGTTGAAGGTGACGGCGCACTGGGACCACCTGAGCGGGCGCGTGGCCTCGAGCTTGGGGAGGACTGCATTCACCTCACGAGCGAACTGTTTAAAGATACGTTGCGAGGCTAGGGCCTGAGCGCCGCCCAAGATGCAGGCGATTGCACGCGGCTCCTGGAAGCCCCCAGCCCTCTCGTCTTGATGGTGATCGTAATTCCTTCTTGGTGGTGGCGGCAGCGGGGGAAGACCGGTGTTGCCCTGAGGACGATCCTCACGAGGCTGGTCCCTCCAGGCGCCCTCGCGAGGATGATCTTGCCAGCGGTCCTCACGAGGCATGTCGCGCCATTCTTGGCACGGGCCTGAAGGAAATATGCCCTAGAGGCAATAATAAAGTCATTATTTATTTCCTTATATCATGATAAATGTTTATTATTCATGCTAGAATTGTATTAACCGGAAACATGATACATGTGTGAATACATAGACAAACAGAGTGTCACTAGTATGCCTCTACTTGACTAGCTCGTTGATCAAAGATGGTTATGTTTCCTAGCCATAGACATGAGTTGTCATTTGATTAACGGGATCATATCATTAGGAGAATGATGTGATTGACTTGACCCATTCCGTTAGCTTAGCACACGATCGTTTAGTATGTTGCTATTGCTTTCTTCATGACTTATACATGTTCCTATGACTATGAGATTATGCAACTCCCGTTTACCGGAGGAACACTTTATGTGCTACCAAACGTCACAACGTAACTGGGTGATTATAAAGGTGCTCTACAGGTGTCTCCAAAGGTACTTGTTGGGTTGGCGTATTTCGAGATTAGGATTTGTCACTCCGATTGTCGGAGAGGTATCTCTGGGCCCACTCGGTAATGCACATCACTATAAGCCTTGCAAGCATTGTAACTAATGAGTTAGTTGTGGGATGATGTATTACGGAACGAGTAAAGAGACTTGCCGGTAACGAGATTGAACTAGGTATTGAGATACCGACGATCGAATCTCGGGCAAGTAACATACCGATGACAAAGGGAACAACGTATGTTGTTATGAGGTTTGACCGATAAAGATCTTCGTAGAATATGTGGGAGCCAATATGAGCATCCAGGTTCCGCTATTGGTTATTGACCGGAGAGGTGTCTCGGTCATGTCTACATAGTTCTCGAACCCGTAGGGTCCGCACGCTTAACGTTACGATGACGGTTATATTATGAGTTTATGAGTTTTGATGTACCGAAGGAGTTCGGAGTCCTGGATGAGATCGGGGACATGACGAGGAGTCTCGAAATGGTCGAGACGTAAAGATCGATATATTGGACGACTATATTAGGACACCGGAAAGGTTCCGAGTGATTCGGGTATTTTTCAGAGTACCGGAGAGTTACGGGAATTCGTATTGGGCCTTAATGGGCCATACGGGAAAGGAGAGAAAGGCCCCAAAGGGTGGCCGCACCCCTCCCCATGGACTAGTCCGAATTGGACTAGGGAGGGGGGGCGCCCCCTTCCTTCCTTCTGCTTCTCCCTTCCCTTCTCCTACTCCAACAAGGAAAGGAGGAGTCCTACTCCCGGTGGGAGTAGGACTCCCCCCTTGGCGCGCCCTCCTCCTAGGCCGGCGGCCTCCCCCCTTGCCCCTTTATATACGGGGGCAGGGGGCACCCCATAGACACACAATTGATCATTGATCTCTTAGCCGTGTGCGGTGCCCCCCTCCACCATATTATACCTCGATAATATCGTAGTGGTGCTTAGGCGAAGCCCTGCGTCGGTAGAACATCATCATTGTCACCACGCCGTCGTGCTGACGAAACTCTCCCTCAACACTCGGCTGGATCGGAGTTCGAGGGACGTCATCGAGCTGAACGTGTGCTGAACTCGGAGGTGCCGTGCGTTCGGTACTTGATAGGTCGGATCGTGAAGACGTACGACTACATCAACCGCGTTGTGTTAACGCTTCCGCTTTTGGTCTACGAGGGTACGTGGACAACACTCTCCCCTCTCGTTGCTAAGCATCACCATGATCTTGCGTGTGCGTAGGAAATTTTTTGAAATTACTACGTTCCCCAACAGTGGCATCCGAGCCTGGTTTTATGCGTTGATGTTATGCACGAGTAGAACACAGGTGATTTGTGGGCGATATAAGTCATACTTCTTACCAGCATGTCATACTTTGGTTCGGCGGTATTGTGAGATGAAGCGGCCCGGACCAACATTACGCATACGCTTACGCGAGACTGGTTTCACCGTTGCGAGCACTCGTTGCTTAAAGGTGACTGGCGGGTGTCTGTCTCTCTCACTTTTGTTGAACCGAGTGTGGCTATGCCCGGTCCTTGCGAAGGTTAAAACAGCACCAACTTGACAAACTATCGTGGTGGTTTTTGATGCGTAGGTAAGAACGGTTCTTGCTAAGCCCATAGCAGCCACGTAAAACTTGCAACAACAAAGTAGAGGACGTCTAACTTGTTTTTGCAGGGCATGTTGTGACGTGATATGGTCAAGACATGATGCTATATTTTATTGTATGAGATGATCATGTTTTGTAACCGAGTTATCGGCAACTGGCAGGAGCCATATGGTTGTCGCTTTATTGTATGCAATGCAATCGCCATGTAATTGTTTTACTTTATCACTAAGCGGTAGCGATAGTCGTAAAAGCAATAGTTGGCGAGACGACAACGATGCTACGATGGAGATCAAGGTGTCGCGCCGGTGACGATGGTGATCATGACGGTGCTTCGGAGATGGAGATCACAAGCACAAGATGATGATGGCCATATCATATCACTTATATTGATTGCATGTGATGTTTATCTTTTATGCATCTTATCTTGCTTTGATTGACGGTAGCATTATAAGATGATCTCTCACTAAAATTTCAAGATAAAAGTGTTCTCCCTGAGTATGCACCGTTGCGAAAGTTCTTCGTGCTGAGACACCACATGATGATCGGGTGTGATAGGCTCTACGTTCAAATACAACGGGTGCAAAACAGTTGCACACGCGGAATACTCAGGTTAAACTTGATGAGCCTAGCATATGCAGATATGGCCTCGGAACACTGAGACCGAAAGGTCGAGCGTGAATCATATAGTAGATATGATCAACATAGTGATGTTCACCATTGAAAGCTACTCCATTTCACGTGATGATCGGTTATGGTTTAGTTGATATGGATCACGTGATCACTTAGAGGATTAGAGGGATGTCTATCTAAGTGGGAGTTCTTAAGTAATTTGATTAATTGAACTTAAATTTATCATGAACTTAATCCTGATAGTATTTTGCAAATTATGTTGTAGATCAATAGCTCGCGTTGTTGCTTCCCTATGTTTATTTTTGATATGTTCCTAGAGAAAAATTATGTTGAAAGATGTTAGTAGCAAAGATGCGGATTGGATCCGTGATCTAAGGATTATCCTCATTGCTGCACAGAAGAATTATGTCCTTGATGCACCGCTAGGTGACAGACCTATTGCAAGAGCAGATGCAGACGTTATGAATGTTTGGCGAGCTCAATATGATGACTACTTGATAGTTTAGTGCACCATGCTTAACGGCTTAGAATCGGGACTTCAAAGACGTTTTGAACGTCATGGACCATATGAGATGTTCCAGGAGTTGAAGTTAATATTTCAAGAAAATACCCGAGTTGAGAGATATGAAGTCTCCAACAAGTTCTATAGCTAAAAGATGGAGGAGAATAGCTTAAGCAGTGAGCATGTGCTCAGATTGTCTGGGTACAACAATCGCTTGAATCAAGTGGGAGTTAATCTTCCAGATAAAATAGTGATAAAATAGTGAATCAAGTGGGAGTTCGAGGGACGTCATCGAGCTGAACGTGTGCTGAACTCGGAGGTGCCGTGCGTTCGGTACTTGATCGGTCGGATCGTGAAGACGTACGACTACATCAACCGCGTTGTGTTAACGCTTCCGCTTTCGGTCTACGAGGGTACGTGGACAACACTCTCCCCTCTCGTTGCTATGCATCACCATGATCTTGCGTGTGCGTAGAATTTTTTTGAAATTACTACGTTCCCCAACAGTGGCATCCGAGCCTGGTTTTATGCGTTGATGTTATGCACGAGTAGAACACAAGTGAGTTGTGGGCGATATAAGTCATACTGCTTACCAGCATGTCATACTTTGGTTCAGCGGTATTGTGAGATGAAGCGGCCCGGACCGACATTACGCGTACGCTTACGCGAGACTGGTTTCACCGTTCGGAGCACTCGTTGCTTAAAGGTGACTGGCGGGTGTCTGTCTCTCTCACTTTAGTTGAACCGAGTGTGGCTACGCCCGGTCCTTGCGAAGGTTAAAACAGCACCAACTTGACAAACTATCGTTGTGGTTTTGATGCGTAGGTAAGAACGGTTCTTGCTAAACCCGTAGCAGCCACGTAAAACTTGCAACAACAAAGTAGAGGACGTCTAACTTGTTTTTGCAGGGCATGTTGTGATGTGATATGGTCAAGACATGATGTGATATAATTTGTTGTATGAGATGATCATGTTTTGTAACCGAGTTATCGGCAACTGGCAGGAGCCATATGGTTGTCGCTTTATTGTATGAAATGCAATCGCCATGTAATAGTTTTACTTTATCACTAAGCGGTAGCGATAGTCGTAAAAGCAATAAGTTGGCGAGACGACAACGATACTACGATGGAGATCAAGGTGTCGCGCCGGTGACGATGGTGATCATGACGGTGCTTCGGAGATGGAGATCACAAGCACAAGATGATGATGGCCATATCATATCACTTATATTGATTGCATGTGATGTTAATCCTTTATGCATCTTATCTTGCTTTGATTGACGGTAGCATTATAAGATGATCTCTCACTAAAATTTCAAGATAAAAGTGTTCTCCCTGAGTATGCACCATTGCGAAAGTTCTTCGTGCTGAGACACCACGTGATGATCGGGTGTGATAGGCTCTACGTTCAAATACAACGGGTGCAAAACAGTTGCACACGCGGAATACTCAGGTTAAACTTGACGAGCCTAGCATATGCAGATATGGCCTCGGAACACTGAGACCGAAAGGTCGAGCGTGAATCATATAGTAGATATGATCAACATAGTGATGTTCACCATTGAAAACTACTCCATTTCACGTGATGATCGGTTATGGTTTAGTTGATTTGGATCACGTAATCACTTAGATGATTAGAGAGATGTCTATCTAAGTGGGAGTTCTTAAGTAATATGATTAATTGAACTTAAATTTATCATGAACTTAGTCCTGATAGTATTTTGCAAATTATGTTGTAGATCAATAGCTCGCGTTGTTGCTTCCCTGTGTTTATTTTTGATATGTTCCTAGAGAAAAATTATGTTGAAAGATGTTAGTAGCAAAGATGCGGATTGGATCCGTGATCTGAGGATTATCCTCATTGGTGCACAGAAAAATTATGTCCTTGATGCACCGCTAGGTGACAGACCTATTGCAGGAGCAGATGCAGACGTTATGAACGTTTGGCTAGCTCAATATGATGACTACTTGATAGTTTAGTGCACCATGCTTAACGGCTTAGAATCGGGACTTCAAAGACGTTTTGAACGTCATGGACCATATGAGATGTTCCAGGAGTTGAAGTTAATATTTCAAGCAAATACCCGAGTTGAGAGATATGAAGTCTCCAACAAGTTCTATAGCTAAAAGATGGAGGAGAATAGCTCAAGCAGTGAGCATGTGCTCAGATTGTCTGGGTACTACAATCGCTTGAATCAAGTGGGAGTTAATCTTCCAGATAAAATAGTGATTGACAGAATTCTCTAGTCACCATCACCAAGTTAGTAGAACTTCGTTATGAACTATAGTATGCAAGGGATGACGAAAGTAATTCCCGAGCTCTTCGTGATGCTGAAATCGACGAAGGTAGAAATCAAGAAAAACATCAAGTGTTGATGGTTGACGAGACCACTAGTTTCAAGAAAAGGGCAAAGGGAAGAAGGGGAACTTCAAGAAGAACGGCAAGCAAGTTGCTGCTCAAGTGAAGAAGCCTAAGTCTGGTCCTAAGCCTGAGACTAAGTGCTTCTACTGCAAAGGGACTGGTCACTGGAAGCGGAACTACCCCAACTATTTGGTGGATAAGAAGGACGGCAAAGTGAACAAAGGTATATTGGATATACATGTTATTGATGTGTACTTTACTAGTGTTTATAGCAACCCCTCGGTATTTGATACTGGTTCAGTTGCTAAGAGTAGTAACTCGAAACGGGAGTTGCAGAATAAACAGAGACTAGTAAAAGGTGAGGTGACGATGTGTGTTGGAAGTAGTTCCAAGATTGATATGATCATCATCGCACACTCCCTATACTTTCGGGATTAGTGTTGAAACTAAATAAGTGTTATTTGGTGTTTGCGTTGAGCATGAATATGATTTGATCATCTTTGTTGCAATACGGTTATTCATTTAAATTAGAGAATAATTGTTGTTCTGTTTACATGAATAAAACCTTCTATGGTCATACACCCAATAAAATGGTTTGTTGGATCACGATCGTAATGATGCACATATTCATAATAATGAAGCCAAAAGATGCAAAGTTAATAATGATAGTGCAACTTATTTGTGGCACTGCCGTTTAGGTCATATTGGTGTAAAGCGCATGAAGAAACTCCATACTGATGGGATTTTGGAATCACTTGATTATGAATCACTTGATGCTTGCGAACCGTGCCTCATGGGCAAGATGACTAAACCGTTCTACGGAACTATGGAGAGAGCAACAGATTTGTTGAAAATCATACATACAGATGTATGTGGTCCGATGAATATTGAGGCTGGTAGCAGGTATCATTATTTTCTGACCTTCACAGATGATTTGAGCAGATATGGGTATATCTACTTAATGAAACAGAAGTCTGAAACATTTGAAAAGTTCATATAATTTCAGAGTGAAGCGGAAAATCATTGTAACAAGAAAATAAAGTTTCTACGATCTGATCGTGGAGAAGAGTATCTGAGTTACGAGTTTGGCCTTCAGTTAAAACAATGTGAAATAGTTTCACTACTCACGCCACCTGGAACACCACAGTGTAATGGTGTGTCCGAACATCGTAACTGTACTTTATTAGATATGGTGCGATATATGATGTCTCTTACCGATCTACCACTATCGTTTTGGGGTTATGCATTAGAGACAACTGCATTCACGTTAAATAGGGTACCATCTAAATCCGTTGAGATGACATCTTATGAACTGTGGTTTGGCAAGAAACCAAAGTTGTCGTTTCTTAAAGTTTGGGGTTGCGATGCTTATGTGAAAAGGTTTCATCCTGATAAGCTCAAACCCAAATCGGAGAAATGTGTCTTCATAGGATACCCAAAGGAGACAGTTGGGTACACCTTCTATCACAGATCCGAAGGCAAGACATTCGTTGCTAAGAATGGATCCTTTCTAGAGAAGGAGTTTCTCTCGAAAGAAGTGAGTGGGAGGAAAGTAGAACTTGATGAGGTAACTGTACCTGCTCCCTTATTGGAAAGTAGTTCATCACAGAAATCTGTTCCTGTGACTCCTACACCAATTAGTGAGGAAGTTAATGATGATGATCATGTAACTTCAGATCAAGTTACTACCAAACCTCGTAGGTAGACCAGAGTGAGATCCACACCAGAGTGGTACGGTAATCCTGTTCTGGAGGTCATGTTATTTGACCATGACGAACCTACGAACTATGAGGAAGCGATGATGAGCCCAGATTCCGCGAAATGGCTTGAGGCCATGAAATCTGAGATAAGATCCATCTATGAGAACAAAGTATGGACTTTGATTGACTTGCCCAATGATCGGTGAGCAATTGAGATTAAATGGATCTTCAAGAGGAAGACAGACAGTGATAGTAGTGTTACGGTCTACAAAGCTAGAATTGTCGCAAAAAGGTTTTCGACAAGTTCAAGGTGTTGACTACGATGAGAGTTTCTCACTCGTATCTATGCTTAAGTCTGTCTGAATCATGTTAGCAATTGCCGCATTTTATGAAATATGGCAAATGGATAAACAAAACTGCATTCCTTAATGGATTTATTAAAGAAGAGTTGTATATGATGAAACCAGGAGGTTTTCTCAATCCTAAAAGTGCTAACAAAATATGCAAGCTCCAGCGATCCATCTATGGACTGGTGCAAGCATCTCGGAGTTGGAATATACGCTTTGATAAGTTAATCAAAGGATATAGTTTTATACAGACTTGCGGCGAAGCCTGTATTTACAAGAAAGTGAGTGGGAGCACTACAACATTTCTGATAAGTATATGTGAATGACATATTGTTGATCGGAAATAATGTAGAATTATTCTGCAAAGCATAAAGGAGTGTTTGAAAGGAGTTTTTCAAAGAAAAACC
Source organism: Triticum aestivum (assembly GCF_018294505.1). Classification (NCBI taxonomy): domain Eukaryota; kingdom Viridiplantae; phylum Streptophyta; class Magnoliopsida; order Poales; family Poaceae; genus Triticum; species Triticum aestivum. The sequence goes on from NC_057799.1 coordinate 503,140,365, forward strand.
TCGGTGAAGCTCCTTACATATTGACCATCAAGATCTATAGAGATAGATCAAAAACGCTTGATAAGTTTTTTCAATGAGTACATACCTTAACAAGATTTTGAAGTGGTTCAAAATGGAACAGTCAAAGAAAGAGTTTCTTGGTTGTGTTACAAGGTGTGAAACTGAGTAAGACTCAAAGCCCGACCACGGCAGAAGATAGAAAGAGAATGAAAGTCATTCCCTATGCCTTGGCCATAGGTTCTATAAAGAATGCCATGCTGTGTACCAGATCTATTGTATACCCTACACTGATTTTGGCAAGGGAGTACAATAGTGATCTAGGAGTAGATCACTGGACAGCGGTCAAAATTATCCTTAGTGGAATAAGGATATGTTTCTCGATTATGGAAGTGACAAAAGGTTCGTCGTAAAGGGTTACGTCGATGCAAGTTTTGACACTAATCTAGATGACTCTAAGTCTCGGTCTAGATACATATTGAAAGTGGGAGCAATTAGCTAGAGTAGCTCCGTGCAGAGCATTGTAGACATAGAAATTTGCAAAATACTTACGGATCTGAATGTGACAGACCCGTTGACTAAAATTATCCCACAATCAAAACATGATCACACCTTAGTACTCTTTGGGTGTTAATCACATAGCGATGTGAACTAGATTATTGACTCTAGTAAACCCTTTGGGTGTTGGTCACATGACGATGTGAACTATGGGTGTTAATCACATGGTGATCTGAACTATTGATGTTAAATCACATGGCGATGTGAACATAGATTATTGACTCTAGTGCAAGTGGGAGACTGAAGGAAATATGCCCTAGAGGCAATAATAAAGTTATTATTTATTTCCTTATATCATGATAAATGTTTATTATTCATGCTAGAATTGTATTAACCGGAAACATGATACATGTGTGAATACATAGACAAACAGAGTGTCACTAGTATGCCTCTACTTGACTAGCTCGTTGATCAGAGATGGTTATGTTTCCTAGCCATAGACATGAGTTGCCATTTGATTAACGGGATCATATCATTAGGAGAATGATGTGATTGACTTGACCCATTCCGTTAGCTTAGCACATGATCGTTTAGTATGTTGCTATTGCTTTCTTCATGACTTATACATGTTCCTATGACTATGAGATTATGCAACTCCCGTTTACCGGAGGAACACTTTATGTGCTACCAAACGTCACAACGTAACTGGGTGATTATAAAGGTGCTCTACAGGTGTCTCCAAAGGTACTTGTTGGGTTGGCGTATTTCGAGATTAGGATTTGTCACTCCGATTGTCGGAGAGGTATCTCTGGGCCCACTCGGTAATGCACATCACTATAAGCCTTGCAAGCATTGTAACTAATGAGTTAGTTGCGGGATGATGTATTACGGAACGAGTAAAGAGACTTGCCGGTAACGAGATTGAACTAGGTATTGAGATACCGACGATCGAATCTCGGGCAAGTAACATACCGATGACAAAGGGAACAACGTATGTTGTTATGAGGTTTGACCGATAAAGATCTTCGTAGAATATGTGGGAGCCAATATGAGCATCCAGGTTCCGCTATTGGTTATTGACCGGAGAGGTGTCTCGGTCATGTCTACATAGTTCTCGAACCCGTAGGGTCCGCACGCTTAACGTTACGATGACGGTTATATTATGAGTTTATGAGTTTTCATGTACCGAAGGAGTTCGGAGTCCCGGATGAGATCGGGGAAATGACGAGGAGTCTCGAAATGGTCGAGACGTAAAGATCAATATATTGGACGACTATATTCGGACGTCGGAAAGGTTCCGAGTGATTCGGGTACTTTTCGGAGTACCGGAGAGTTACGGGAATTCGTATTGGGCCTTAATGGGCCATACGGGAAAGGAGAGAAAGGCCCCAAAGGGTGGTCGCACCCCTCCCCATGGACTAGTCCGAATTGCACTAGGGGGGGCACCCCTTCCTTCCTTCTCCTTCTCCTTTCCCTTCTCCTACTCCAACAAGGAAAGGAGGAGTCCTACTCCCGGTGGGAGTAGGACTCCCCCTTGGCGCGCCCTCCTCCTAGGCCGGCGGCCTCCCCCCTTGCTCCTTTATATACGGGGGCAGGGGGCACCCCATAGACACACAATTGATCATTGATCTCTTAGCCGTGTGCGGTGCCCCCCTCCACCATATTACACCTCGATAATATCGTAGCGGTGCTTAGGCGAAGCCCTGCATCGGTAGAACATCATCATTGTCACCACGCCGTCGTGCTGACGAAACTCTCCCTCAACACTCGGCTGGATCGGAGTTCGAGGGACGTCATCGAGCTGAACGTGTGCTGAACTCGGAGGTGCCGTGCGTTCGGTACTTGAACGGTCGGATCGTGAAGACGTACGACTACATCAACTGCGTTGTGTTAACGCTTCCGCTTTTGGTCTACGAGGGTACGTGGACAACACTCTCCCCTCTCATTGCTAAGCATCACCATGATCTTGTGTGTGCGTAGGAATTTTTTTGAAATTACTATGTTCCCCAACAGGGCCACGGTCGTCCCAGCGTCCGCCTCCACGTCCTCCTCCTCGGTCGTAGCCCCGGTCGCTGCGCTCGGGGCCTCGACCGAAGCGTCCCTCGCGAATGGCTCTGAGTTATTGACAGTCGCTGGTGTTGTGGGTATTCAGGTTGTGGAAGGCGCAGAACGGTCGGCTGCCCTTGGTTGACTCGGGCTGGTCCATGCCTCGCTTGGTGTCCGGCTCCGCTGCGAGCACGGCTGCTTCCTTGCGCTTCACGTCCTTGGCCTTGGCCTTCTTCTCCTTTGCCCCGTAGCTGGCAGCTCGAGGAGGGAGAGACGCCCCTCCTCAGCTCTTACGCACTTGGTCGCCAGGTTGAACAGCTCCTGAGATGTGCACAACTCCTCGTGGATAGCGAGCTCCTCCTTCATCTTGATGTCGCGGACGCCGTCAGAGAACGCGGAGATGATGGCCTCGTCCATGACCTTGTGGATCTTGAGGCGAGTGTTGTTGAAGCGCTGGATGTACTTCTGGAGGGTCTCTCCTGGTTGTTGCTTGATGCGGCGCAGGTCACCCGCGGCCGGCGGGCGGTCGCGAGTGCCCTGAAAGTTGGCGACGAAGCGGGCGTGCATCTTGTCCCAGGAGGAGATCGAGCCTTGCGGCAGGTTCAGGAGCCAGGAGCGGGCACCATCCTTGAGAGCCATAGGAAACTAGTTCGCCATGACCTTCTCGTCATCGTTGGCCACTTTGATGCTCAGCTCGTAGAGCTGCAGGAACTCCGCGGGGTCGAGGGTGCTGTCGTAGCGAGGAGGCAGGTCTGGCTTGAACTTGCCCGGCCACGCGACGCTACGCAGCTCGGGGGTGAAGGCGCGGCAGCCGGCCGTGGTTGCCGGGGCCTGTCTCGTAGGTGGAGCTTGGTCTTGATGAGGCCCTCGTGCCGCCACCGCAGGTAGCGCGCTGTCTTGACGAGGTGGCACGGGGAGCGCTGGTGCAGCTTCTCATGGCCGAGGAATTTCTTGGCAGCTTCTCTCTTCGCGCGCGGGCACCGGGCGTGGTGGGTCGCGTCGTGGGGCCACGCGCCTTGGCGCCAAGGCACCGTCTTGGGGCAGAGGTGGCGGAGGTGCTCCATGAGCCACATCGCCCGTGGCTGGCGGAGGGCGTGGCAGAGAGAGGGACGGCACCGGGGAGCCCCCTGCGGCGCGGACGAGCTCGGCGACGCAGTCGAGCGAGTCCTCGTAGAGGTCGTCAATCGGGCGGTAGCGTAGGAGCTCGTTCGCCATGAGGAGCGCGGCCTGCGCGTCCATGGGAGCGCGATGTGCGTGGGACGAGGAACCGGCCGGGGTCAGCGATGGATTGGCAGTGCGGCCGTCCTGCCGCTCCGACGGGTACAGCAGGGACGCTTGCTGCTCGTTCCCCGCCGGGCCGGTGGCAGCGTTGGCGGCAGGCGACGGGGAACAACGAGGTGGCCCGCCGACGGGAGCCGTCTGAGCAACACGGGCGGTGAGGGCAGCCCGGCACTTAGCTCCAGCGTGGCGAGCGTCTGCCATGGAGACGACAGAGCGACGAAGCGCTAATCGACGGAAGGGAAGCTACGGCGCACCCCTACCTGGCACGCCAATTGTCGGATTTGGGGTTCCGGCAAAACCCTTAAGGTTCGAACTCTGGGGTGCGCGCGAAGTTCTTTCCCTCCTACCGATCTACGCCTTAACTCGCTAAGATCTTGCGGACGAACTCGACGAACTAGCAACACAAAGACACAAGATTTATACTGGTTCGGGCCACCGTTGTGGTGTAATACCCTACTCCAGTGTGTGGTGGTGGATTGCCTCTTGGGCTGATGAGGAACAGTACAAGGGGAAGAACAGCCTCCTGAGGTTGAGTTGTTCTTGTGTTTGGTGTGGCTAAGGGTTGGCTCTCGATCCGATCAGATCAAGTTCAGATGCCCCCTACCGTGGTGGCTAGTTCTACTTATATAGGCCCTGGTCCTCTCCCCAAATATTGAGCGGGAAGGGAGCCAACAACGGCGGCCAATTTGAAAGGGGACAGCTAGTACAAGCTATCCTAACAAAAGCGGTCTTCGCATGTGAAAGGGCTCTGGTGATGACGCCGTCTTGGGCTCCACGGTGACCTCCGTCCTGCTGGCCTGCTGGTCTTGGTCTTGTTGCACTGATATGGAAACCTTTGCCTGATGCCTTGGTACTCCGCGCCTGCACTTGCCCCCTTGGCACCAAAGAGGAAACAAGGACGCTGCGCGCGCTGGCGCCCGCCTGGTGTCGATCGTCATGGCTCACGTCACGAGAGCCTCGCGAGGTTTGCCCCGCCTTGATATCTCTGCCCCTCGTGAGCCTGCCTGGAGAGGCCGCTCCTGAGGAGGTCTTGCGTCGTCCGCCTCACGAGGCTTGGCTCCTCGCGAGGGTCTTGAATGCCTTGTTGATGAAGATGGGCCGTACAGGCCCTCTAGCATAGCCACGCCGTGGGCTGCAGGCAGGCAAGTCTGGGGACCGCCGTTCCCAGAATGCCGACAGTATGCGGCGGAGGAACGGACGATCGCTCGAACGCTCTCGGCGATTGCCAACTCTTCGGCCGTGGGTTGCCGACCGTTGTCGTTGAAGCTTCGTTCGATTTGTGCGGTGACCGCCACGAGCAGGGTGTGGACGGCCTCGACATGGTCGTGGGCGGCCTCCATCAGGGCTAAGGTCGCCTCTGCAGAACGGACAGCTGTTGTGCCGCTCTCGCCAGTTGCTATCCCCGAGGCAGATGTTGCTTCTGCCACCTGAGAAGCAACAACGGCCGTTTGGGCTACCTTGGCCGCCCGGTCGCAGATTGCGGCTGTGCTCATGCACCTTGTTAGCACGCGCATGGCGGCTGCAGCCGCGCTCTCACCGGAGTGGGCCAGCGAAGTTTCCCTCACGACGCAGGTCCACGTGCCCATCTTTCACCGGCGACAATTGAACAGTGAAATGATATTTGGGGAGTGTGCTAGTGTGCTAGAGACGCTGGCTGTGGACTGTAGCCGACACACCTTCTGGCGTAAGCCATAGGCGTACTATACATCGACGGTGCCCCAGGATATTTTGTGCTACATCTCACACGGTTGGTGATAATAAACTGTGTGGGATCTACTTGATTTTTCATCTTGATTTGAATTACATAATGGGGTCACAGCCGCAATGGACGGTGTTTGAATTGCTAGACCTTTTATCTACAGTGAACATGCAACTATATGTGTGTCGTAAAAGAATTGGAATTATTCAGGGTTCGTTTGAACATTTTACATATTAAATTGGTTTTCTAGCCATTTCAGGTGCACAATTCAAAATTAAACTACATGCACATACTCCGGTGCACCAACATGGGTTGTAAAATCATATATGTGTCCATTGGTTTATGCTTATGTCCCGTGCAAGAAATGGGGATGAAATTCGAACACCACGGCACCCTGGCTCTCCGGCAAACGTCGACGTACTTGCTTTTGTAATTCTAGTAAATCCAAAATTCGTCCAAAATTCATGAAACTTGGCATGCTATCATGGAGCGGCATCAACATGCCGTGGTAAAAAATTTGTCCCATTTGGGGCAGGTTTGGGTATAAGCTTCTCATAAACCAGAGCTTCTCACAACAAGTGTGATGGTTTCGATAGGGAACGTTTCACTTTTCTGGACGAAACGATATCCGTTGCCTCTTCTTGATTTCAATTTTTTCCTAGTGTCAACATAGAACAATAGGAGTGTTGTGTCAATTTTTGGGATTTTTCGGGGCTCGCTCGGACATTTTTATACATTAACCGAGTTTTCTATGCATTCATGTGCATAATTCAAATTTGAACTACATGCACATGCTCTAATGCATATAAATTAGTTGAAAATTCAAATCTGTGTCCTTGGTTGCATGCTTAGGTCCCATTCAAGAAATGGGATGAATGTCAAGCACCCTGCCACCGTCACTCGGCCGCAAACATTGAGATACCGGGTTTTGAAATTCTAGTAAATCCAAAGCTCGTCCGAAATTCATGAAACTTGGCATGCTATCATGAAGCAGCATCAACATGCCGTGGTAAATTTTTTGTCCCATTTGGGGCAGGTTTGGGGATATGCTTCTCACAAAACAGAGCTTGTCACAACAAGCCTGATGGTTTCGGTAGGGAACGTTTCACCATTCTGGATGAAACGATATCCATTGCGTCTTCTCGATTTTAATTTTTTTTCCTAGTGTCAACGTAGAATAACAGGAGTGTTGTGTCAATTTTTGGGATTTTTCGGGCTTTTTTTGGACATTTTTATGCATTATTTGAGTTTTCAATGCATTTATGTTCATAATTCAGATTTGAACTACATGCACATGCTCTAATGCATATAAATTGGTTGAAAATTCAAATTGATGTCCTTGGTTGCATGCTTAGGTCCCATGCAAGAAATGGGAATGAATGTCAAACACCCTTCCACCGTCACTCGGCCGCAAACATTGAGATATCTTGTTTTTAAATTCGAGTAAATCCAAAACTCGTCTGAAATTCATGAAACTTGGCATGCTATCATGGAGCGGCATCAACATGCCATGGAATTTTTTTGTCTCATTTGGAGCAGGTTTAGGTATATGCTTCTCACAAACCAGAGCTTCTCACAACAAGCCTGATGGTTTCGGTAGGGAACGTCCCACCTTTGGGGATGAAACGATGTCCATTGCGTCTTATTGCTTTCAAAATTTTGCTCATGTCAACGTAGAACAACAGGAGTGTTGTGTCAATTTTTGTGATTTTTCGGGGTTCGTTTGGAGATTTTTATGCATTAACTGAGTTTTCAATGCATTCATGTGCATAATTCAAATTTGAACTACATGCACATGCTCTAATGCATATAAATTGGATGAAAATTCAAATCTGTGTTCTTGGTTGCATGCTTAGGTCCCACGCAAGAAATGGGAATGAATGTCAAACACCCTGCCACCGTCACTCGGCCGCAAACATTGAGATACTTGGTTTTTCAATTCTAGTAAATCCAAAGCTTGTCTGAAATTCATGAAACTTGGCATGCTGTCATGGAATGGCATCAACATGCCGTGGTAATTTTTTTGTCCCATTTGGGGCAGGTTCGGGGATATGCTTCTCACAAACCAGAGATTCTCACAACAAGCCTGATGGTTTTGGTAGGGAACGTTTCACCTTTTTAGACGAAAGGATATCCATTGCACCTTGTCGATTTCAATTTTTTACTAGTGTCAACATTGAACAACAGGAGTGTTGTGTCAATTTTTGGGATTTTTCGGGGTTCGTTTGGACATTTTTATGCATTAATTGAGTTTTCAATGCATTTATGTGCATAATTCAAATTTGAACTACATGCACATGCTCTAATGCATATAAATTGGTTGAAAATTTCAAATATGTGTCCTTGGTTGCATGCCTAGGTCCCATGCAAGAAATGGGAATGAATGTCAAACACCCTGAGATACCTTATTTTTAAATTCTAGTAAATCCAAAACTCGTCTAAAATTCATGAAACTTGGCATGCTATCATGGAGCGGCATCAACATGACATAGTAAAAAATTTGTCCCATTTGGGGCAGGTTTGGGTATATGCTTGTCACAAACCAGAGCTTCTCACAACAAGCCTGATGGTTTCGGTAGGGAACGTCCCACCTTTGGGGACGAAACGATATCCATTGCCTCTTATTGCTTTCAAAATTTTCCTCATGTCAACGTAGAACAACAGGAGTCTTGTGTCAATTTTTGTGATTTTTCAGGGTTCGTTTGGAAATTTTCATGCATTAACTGAGTTTTGAATGCATTCATGTGCATAATTCAAATTTGAACTACATGCACATGCTCTAATGCATATAAATTGGTTGAAAATTCAAATATGTGTTCTCGGTTGCATGCTTAGGTCCCATGCAAGAAATGGGAATGAATGTCAAACATCCTGCCACCGTCACTCGGCCGCAAACATTGAGATACCTGGTTTTTAAATTCTAGTAAATCCAAAGCTCGTCTGAAATTCATGAAACTTGGCATGCTGTCATGGAGCGGCATCAACATGCCGTGGTAAATTTTTGGTCCCATTTGGGGCAGGTTTTGGGATATGCTTCTCACAAAACAAAGCTTCTCACAACAAGCCTAATGGTTTCGATAGGGAACGTTTCACCTTTCTGGATGAAACGATATCCATTGCCTCTTCTCGATTTCAATTTTTTCCTAGAGTCAACATACAACTACAGGAGTGTTGTGTCAATTTTTGGGATTTTTTGGGGTTCGTTTGGACATTTTTATGCATTAATTGAGTTTTCCATGCATTCATGTGCATAATTCAAATTTGAACTACATGCACATGCTCTAATGCATATAAATTGGTTGAAAATTCAAATATTTGTCCTTGGTTGCATGCTTAGGTCCCATGCAAGAAATGGGAATGAATGTCAAACAACATGGCACCGTTGATTGCTGGCAAAACATTGAGATACTTTGTTTTTAAATTCTAGTAAATCCAAAACTCGTCTGAAATTCATGAAACTTGGCATGCTATCATGGAATGGCACCCGACATGTTGTGGTATTTTTCGTGTCCATTTTGAGAGAAGGCGCACTCGAATAACAGCCAACAAAGGCATTTTGAAAAAATAGCTGGCACTTTAATATCTCAAACATTTGTATAATTCAAACCGTGTGCGTTTTGTTAACCATTCACGTGACGCCACGTGTCTTGGTTTTAATGGCTATAGGAGGTGCCGTGCGGACAGCTGCTTGACCTTGACTGAACGGGAGGCGTGCGAGCGAAGGCCGGTGCGCAGGCTGAGTGAGAGGCGTGCAAGCTATCCTCCAATGTGCAGGCTCACCGGGAAGCATGCGATCTGTACGCTACGCAGGCTCACTAGGAAGCGAGCCCTTTGACTTCCATGGCCCCCCGCCTTCCTCTCCATTAATGGCGGCCGAGCCGCTGCTTAATACGGGTGGCCTTACTGTTCGCCTCCCATTCCACTCCCTCCCGCAGACCTCTACCAACGCCATGGTGCAGAAGGATCATATGCCCCTAGTCTTCAAGTTTGGTAAAGTTGACTCCGAGCCGGAGGAGATATAAAATAAGGAGGAATGGGGCCTCATGTACATGGAACAGAATGAGCTGGCCGCGGAGGTTGCTGTCCCCGGTCCCGTCCTAGCTCCCATCCCCGCGCCCGCGCGAGCGACCATCCCCGTAGAATTGACGGGCTGGTCGCCGAACACTATCGCAGAGCTGGAAGCCGCGGGTATCAACGAGGTCTCTGCAGACCAGCGCGAGCTCGTGTACATGCCAGCGCCAGCGCCCGTGCCCGTGCGCGTGCCTCCACCCACCGCGGCATCGGTCCACGTGCGTTTGGCTGCACCCGCCGTGCCCATGCCCATGCGTGCACCCCCCCTCAGCGGCATGGGACGCCGCCGTCGACTGCTACCTCTCAGCGCCGCCAGCTGCCTTCCTCCCGTGCCCCGCCCGTCGATCGAACGACGACATGATGTTTGATTTACAAGTGAAGAACATTCTATGTTGCATTGAAGACTTCAAACAGCGTCCCGGAGGACGACAACAACAACGACGGCGCAGCACGCCGCCTCCGCCGCCGTCGGAAATAGTTTTTTTCTTGGGTTTAATACTGTATCTCAATCATATGAATATAAGTTCGCAGTATGACTGAATGAAAGATATGGTTTGAGCGAACTTGCGTTTTTCTCTCTTAATGTACAGACTTATCAAACGACTTTCTTTTGAAAAAACGTCAATGGGTTTTAAATATAAAACACTCATCGCAAACATTTTAGTTAGAACACCCGTATGCAAACCGATAGCTTCCCCAGGAAGCCAAGGGAAAATGTGCCGAGCAGGATTTGTGCAGCCCTTGATCGCAAATGTTTTAGATAGAACACCCGTATGCAAAGTGAGAGCAGGATTTCTGCATCTCTTCAATGCAAACGGTTCTTTTGGATGACCTGTGTGCAACCACTTACAAACAATTTGGTAAGATTTGCATCTGTCATATTGGGTATGTTGCCATTTGTCAAACTGGAAAGATTGACATTTGTTGATCTAGTAACATTGCCATTTGTTAACCTTGTAACACCGCGATTTGTCAAAATATGAAGCTAAAAATCACTAGCAGTATCTAATTTTTGCAACTAAAATTCAGTAATTAAGCATAGATTTCATTCATAGATTAAACATTCGTTCTTAATTTATACAAATAGTTCAACTCAACAGCTGAACCGACCAAACATTTCCCCAATTGTTGCCAACCACGTACTGAAATAGCTAGTTCAACTATATATATACTAGCTAATTTTAAGTACATTGTACAATTCCACCACATCTATAGTCAGATGAACTAAACAAAATAGCCCCTAAATACTACTACTACTATGGAGGGGCTTTATACTATTTCCGGATGCCTCTCCTCTGCCGAGCACACTCAGTAAGAGGCAGAGGAGGAGGAGCCTACCGATGAGCTGGGCAACTATAATACGGTGCCTGCCGCTGCTACAGCTTCAGCGACGCTCACCTCGAACGCCCTCTGCCGCTCCAGACGACCCCTCTCGAAGCGGTGGTTCTCCTCGTAGATCTCCTGATTCCTCGGCTCTGAGGCGGCGTGTGCCGTGGCCACGGAGGCGGTAAGGCCCTTTGCATGCTCGACGAGGCGCTCCTCCTCCTCCCACAGGAACTCGGTGTAGCACGCAAGGTCGATGACGCACGTGCGGGGATCCACCTCCGCCTCCCACCTTCGGGCGGCGGTTGCGGAGCGGGTGATGACCTCGGCGGTCGACGGTGGGCTGGCGGCCACGGCGGGCGATGATGGGGTGGCGGCCACGACCACCACCTCCCGCCTTCGAGCCGCGGTGGTGGAGCGGGTGATGGCCACGGTGGCCGGCAGTGGGGTGGCGGCCACGACGGCCACCTCCGCCTTCGGGCCGCGGTGGCGGAGCGGGCGATGGCCCTGGCTTTCGACGATGGTGTGGCGGCAACGGCGGCCGGCAACAGCTGCCGACGGGCAGCGGCGGCGGAGCGTTTGGTGGGTGTTTCGCGCACACCCAACAGGGACGCCACGCGCACTACACTACACCGGGGACTGCGCCGCCGCCGCGGTGTAGCCTCCCAGATAGGGCTGTCCTCTGATGACGGCGGAGTGGCTGAGCGACGATGACGGACCGGTGCCGTTGGCGATTGTGGGAGAAGCAGACGAGATAAACTACAGGGAGGGAGGGGAAAATGCGATGCAGGACTCGCCGGCCGTGAGGGTTTATATAGCAATATAGCAGGCCAGTAAGCATTGGGATTTTAGGGGATTTCACCGAGTAGGGCGGGAAGCTTGCGTGGGAACCTACAAGGTTGCGCGGGAATGGGCTCACCGGCGATTCATTGGCGCCACCGTTTGGCCAAAAGAACGCCCCCGCGCGCTGCGCAAGCTTGCGCTGTAAGCCATCTGCGGCAGCAGGGTGACAAGACGTGCGATAGGAGGACGAAATGCCACGTACACATACGGTTAATATAAAAAACGTCTGCGATTTAATTACCTACTATACCCCCGTCCTAGTTTATAAGTATGATTTAACTAATAAAATACGAATGGATGTCGCCAAAGATTATATAGTTGGATTCGTATTTGAACATAGTTTCCAATTATATAATTTTTATAACATGCATTAACATTTTGTTGGTTAAATTTGAGGGCAAAGTATGGCACAGAATATAAAGGGGACTATAGACTAGACGGAGGTAGTAGCACACGGCCGCTCTCTACCCAGCGACGCAACTATCGGCCAGCTTGTAGGCGACCATTTCCTGCGTGTTCAACTGCTCTATGCGTGTGGTTGCTTGCGGTTCAGGTGGCCGCGGCGCGCTCTGCTCGCGTCCCGCCGCGCGTGCTCTGCTCTCGCGTCCCTCCGGGTGCTCTGCCCTCGTCCCTCCACGCGCGCTACCAGTGTTTGGGGCTGGCGCACGATCACGCACGCTCGTGTGCCCGCGTTGCGCCGAGCGCAGCGTGACAATGCAGTTACCCGCTGCAAAAACTGCCATGCGAACGTGCAGAGAATCTAGGCCGCCTGGCCCCCATTTATTCCTGTGGCCATCTACCTTCATCTCTCGCGACACACGATACAATAAGCACACCCACGACGACACGTACAGAGAGGACATCCAGCGGTTCCAATGGCACTCCCCGTGGCTCGAATGGCGCTCCCAGCGGCCCACGACGATAACGGCGGGCAGTTCATCACTCATCATGTAGTGGACACCCATGTGAGGGGGAAGGCCCTCTCGGTGGTGTACACGACTGATCCGGTCTTGGTGGAGAGCTCCATCCAAACTATGTAGCAGTTCCTTGCCGAGGACAAGTACCAAGTGGTCGGCTTCGACCTCAAGTACACCATCGGTCGTGCCAGGCACGATCAGAAGGTTTCCGTCGCCAAGTTGTGCGTGCGACATGACGTCCTCGTCTACCACTACCACCTTGCCACAAGGCCTTGCGAGCGTTTCTTCAGGTTTATGAACAGCTCCGACTACAGTTTCGCTACTGTGGACACCACCAACGATCTAAAAGCGCTCAAGGTTCGGGCTTGAAATGCCCGAATCTTGTCAACATCCAGCACCACTACAAGGTCTGGGGCAGCGATAGAAACAAACTGAACTCCCTGGTTGACCTCACCTCAGCCATCATCGACCCGTACTACATGAACATGAAGAATGAGAGTAAGAAGGACAAGAACGCCTGGCACAGTGTGTGGCATGAGAGACTGGATGAACAACATGTCAAGTACGCGGACAAGGACACGTACACAAGCTACGAGGTGTACAGGCGGATCGTTGACATGAGGAAGTGTCTTCTTCCTGCCCCAGGCAAGGGATCGAGCCACAGGGCAGTGGCGGGAGCGTCACAAGAAGTAGATGACTAGATGATCATTTCTCCTACTTTAGAATGCATGCAATTGTTTATTGAGGTGTGTGCGAATGATCTATATAGTCACTTATGTAATTGGATGTTTATTTCAGTTATATATATACATGTTATTCTCCTGTAGACAGAGCAAATCACACAGCTTATTAGCAACAATTGTCTATGTTATTATTGGTCTTTGCACACATTTCTGATTACGGACCTCTTTGCCGCGTATCACACACATCTTGTTCAGTTCAACCGTTTCCATTGTATTGCCTAATCACACACAGTTCATCCTAGTGAACCGTATGTTGTATATCGCACACACCTTCATCTGGCTGTAGCGATCCGACCTTAGACGGTCAAATCTCTGTGCATAAGTGTCATCCCTGGATCGGTAATGCTGACACACACAGTAATCGAGGATTTGTAACAGAATGCAATCACACACTTATTACATTGAAATTACTCAAAAGAATACTTATTACAGTAATATGGCAGAAGGCCATCTAAATAAAATAACTGCGGAAGCATCGAAGATAAATGAGTCCATCAACTCCAACGGCATAGCTGAGTGCACGACAATGACCTAGCGCACCTTACTCTTCGTCTGAAAATTCTGCAACATAATACGTTGCAGCCCGAATGGGTCAGCACATGAAATATGCTCGCAAGATAACACTATAGAGCAATGAACAAGTAACAGCTATCACTACATGCATATAAGGCTGGTGGAGGCTCTAAGTTTATTTTTGCATAAAGCCAATTTTCCCCTACAACAAAGGAATACATTTTATTTGACTACAAAGTGTAACAGCCTGATTTTTGGCCCTTTCTTTTTCTTTTGTTTTTCTGAGGTTTTTGCTTGAGTTTTCTTTTTCCGTGGCTTTGTGGTCTGGAAACTGAAGAAGATGCCCTCTTCTTTGTTTCCAGAGTGGCTTGTCATTCCCAAACCCTTCCCTAGACCCTGTCATTTTCATTTTATCCCAAATCCCAATATTCTTTTCATTGGGAATATTCCTTTTCTATTAAAGGAATAACTCAAATTTCCCTAGATTGTGAAGCAACCTTTATTTCCATCACTCCTAAAATTCCCAAATAATTCTCATAAATTTTTTGGGTCATATATTTCTCAAATATGACAAAATATTTCATTTGTCATGTTTATCATCATGCTCAAATAATTTATTTCCTATTCTGCCCTTAATGGCACATTGTGAAGCAAGTGCTATTTTACTTTTCCCAATTGACGTAAAACTCCTTGGACACCTTTTCCTGTCCATAGCATTGCCACATGCCAAAATGCAACCTCATTTGCCTAGTAATTACTTAATTATGATTTTCCAAAGTTTCTATCTAGAAAGAAGCTTTGTGAAGGAGGTGCAAGCTAGGCATATACAAATGTGTTGCCATTTTGCATGATCCCTCATAGCATTATATCATAGCCCTCCACCAAAGTATAGCTCATGTCATGCCTCCATGTGAGCTCATATGCAATTCTTTTATTCTGTCCAAAATTTCAGTTTGTGAAGCAAGTATATTTTATCTTGCTCCATTATGGCTGACAATTTTTCTAGGTCTTCTATTATACATATAACTTACCTCCACCCATTTTGGCATGGTTCATCAAGCCATTATTCCTCTAGAATTTTTGCAAGTTTCTGTCCAGAATGATGCTTTGTGAAGCAAGTGCCACTTTGGTATTTCCAAATGGCATGAAATCTTTACAGCAGCTTCATACCATCATATCACCCCTCTCTGCCAAACTTCAGCTCACAGAGATCAAGTATGTGAGTGTGTCATCCAAATCCCTAATTCTGGCCAGTTTTGCACTTTCTACAGCAACCCTCATCTAAACTCCTCCTCTTCGTCTGATTTTTGGTGATCAGCATCACCTTAGTGCGTGATCATCAGCAGACAAACCCTTTACCACGTTACCAGGCTGGTTTAACCACAGAGAGTTACAAACACCTTCTTACTGATTTACTTTGGAGCTAAGTGCAAATCTATTCTTTGCCCCTGGACCGATTTATTTCCTCATCTTGACTAAGGGCACCAAGGTCCATCTACTGGACATGGTCGACCACGCCAAAGAGCGCCGCTTGCGCCAGTGCGCGTGGTGATCACGCTTACGTCATGGCTGAACGCGTGCTCTGGCTTGTTCCGGCCACTGTTCTCGTCTCCTCCCTCCTCGTCTCGACCTCCATTCGTGTCCTGGAGCTCGCCCGTGCTCAACTTCATCGCCCTGAGTCGCTGCTCCGTCGTGGTTCGCCATTTATGCGCCGCTAGAACAGTGCCCGTGCCATGCCCAGCTTCTGACCTCCATTAGAGCACTGCTCAAGCTCGCTTGTGAGCTCCAGAGCCTTTCCCGGGCCTATATATAAGACCCTAGACCCCTCCTGCAGCTCATTCACTCCTCCGTCGCCTCTCTAGTCCACCGGAGCCCTCGGCCCCCTCTTCTTTTCACCGGAGTTCGCCTCGGCCATCGCCGGTCTTCTCGTTTCCGGCGAACCTAGCCCCTCTCCTCTCCTCCAGAGCTGTCCACCGTGTTCCCCTCCTCCCATAGAGCCTCCCCACCCCACTCGTTCGACCCCGGAGTCCCTCTGGCCGCGCCTCCCGGTGCTTGGCCGTCGCAGTTGCTCTCGGCCACCTCCCCGACCGAGTCCATCCGAGCCTCCTCTCTTCCTTCCGTCGCCACCTACATCTCCTCCGCACTCCGGCGGTTCGCCCCCACCCCTCAGCCCTCGCCGGAGCTGCCCACATCGCCAAAGACCACCGCCGCCCGCCGTCCTCTGCCTCCCCTCGGTCCTCCTCCGCCCCGCGTCCTCCTCTCCTCCACGGGGCCGGCCGACCCCCTGGACGGACGCGCCACGGCGGGCCGCGCCCGCCTGTGCCCGCGCCCTGGCCGGAGCTGGCCTGGACCGGCCGCCCCAGCGCCGGAATCGCCCCTGTCCTCCTCTGCTTTTTGTCGTGGCCAGGCACGGGAGGAAGAAGAAGACAGGGGGAGGAGACAGAAGGATAAGGTGGGCCCCGCATGTCACCCTCTGCTCGTTGACCCCGCCACTGCCACGTCACGTAAGTGGAAACGGGTTTTCCGTCAGTACGTCTTCATTTAACGAAAGCGAATTTTTTCCTTCGTTCCCTAAAACGCGTTTTCCCCTCCGGAACACATATTTTATTATACTGCGGCCAGGAATTCGCTTTCTCTATTCCGAACGCGTATATCTGTCTTATCCACTCAGGGACCCGTTGGTGATAAAATTTTCACAGATTAGTCCCTGTTCTTCCAACCTTCACAACTTTTTGTTCGCAACTCCAAATGAGGTGATTCCAAAGCCCACTTCTTCGTATCGTCGAGCCCGTTCTGTTGGTTTCATTTTTATGGTGGTTTGATACTGTGAAAATGACCTTTTTGCCCTTGCACGTAAACAGCCCCTTTCGAGAGAGAAGTGTTTCCGGCGAATCTTTCTGCGATCTTTTCACACAACTTCCCGGTGATTTCTTACACCCCAGGAAAGCCACAATACCCACTTGCATGATAGTCATGCAATAGCCATGGTTTTCAACTTGAATATTTATTAAATGATTGCTTGTTTAAAATATGGTTATCGTTATTTCGGTAATGCTTCTGGGTTAGTGCTTACTTGCTTGCTATGTTGTTATGCACCTGGTTATCATGCCCTGCTAGTTGCTAGTATTACTTTCATATTGACATGCTTGATAGTAGTAAATGTTAGGTTGGTCATGTTCTTCGGTGCATAACTAACGTCGGTTATCGAGTACTGTTAATATGCGTTGTTCCTTTGCTATTAGTTGGTTAAGTGTTACTCGGTAATGTTATTGATGAGTTCTTGCATGGTATTTATGGTTGATGCTAGTGGTCATGTTATACTAGGAGTAGTGTTGCACTTGTAATATTTATGCTCGTCATTATGCCATGTTCAGTTGGAGATTATTCATAGTTGATATGGTGGATAGTTATGTTGCACCCATGCTTATGTTGATATCATGCTCATGCATTGTAATTGCATCATGTTATTTTATCATGGCTCAGCATATTGCATTCAAGTTTAACCGGATTTAATTGAACTTGAACAACTGTTGGCTGAGTCATGGTGCCACCATAGCGAAACTGACCAGTGCAATCACGCTTACCTTTATGGGAAGGTCCTAACTGGGTCTATTGTCATGCCTCTCATCGGTGCCTCCAGCGAGGGAAGGTTATGTGCGCGCGCTACCCTGATCAGGTAGGCGGACATAAACCTTGTGTGCCCGTTGTTGTTGTTATGGATCCGGTCCCCGTGAAGGACGTTTTGGCCACGACGGTGGTTGTTGTGTCTTTGGTAGACATGGGGTCACCCGGGACTAGCCCAGTGGGGAGTGAGTCGGAGTGGCCGGGAGAGTGTCATGGCAGTAGATCGGTTTTGTCGGAACGCCGTTGGTCCACCCGAATGGGAATGTGAGGCCATGGGTTCCGTAGTGTGGGTACAATGTACTAACCTCTACAGAGTGTATATTAAATCTATCGATAGCCGCGCCCGCGGATAAGGGCCCAGTTCGTGTCGGTCACACCGTGAGTCAACAGTATATAACTTGATTAATGACAACTCCAGTTTGATGATGAGATAAGTTGGTTGTGATCGCCGGAAAGATCACCGTTTGAGACCAAGTGTTGGTCATGGTTGTGTTCGCCGGAATGATCACCGTGGTATCGAGGATACCGTGTTGTTGGATATTCGTGATGTTGTGCGAGAATCATGGGTAAAGATCAAGCTCCTTGTGGTCATTTAATGATTACTACGGTATTGTTTATACCAAGCTTGATTTGATCCTGAGATTATCGTTGTAACGCCCCGAGATCGACGCTCCAGACGACTTCCATGTATTTCGTTGTCGCCGTGTGATTTATTTCTTTGTTGCATTCATCATAGCATCGTATGCATTGCATCCGCTTGTTTTTCTTAACTTGCACCCGTTCGTAGTTGCCGCGTTCCCCTTGCCTTCGTTTACCGTTCCGAGACCAACCGTGTTTTCGATTCCCTTTTGTCAAACCACATAACCTCTCTCAGACCCCTCGCGTGCGCGTCCGAAACCTGCCCCGGACCTGACCCGCTCAATCATCATCGTTTGATTCGGATCATCCCCAAATATCCCTCAAATATCTTTGTTTTCTTCATTGGACTCCCCAACCTATTTATCTCAACCGTTTGATTTTAATCGGAGGGTCCGATTAGCCCCTGACCAGAAATCCTTGCTATATATACTGCCTAACCCTAGATCCTAGGAGCCTTGTCCCATCGATCCCATCGCGCCGCCGCCACTCCTCATGTCCCCTCTTCCTCAGGATCCCCTCCCGATCCAGCCCACCAACCAGCGCAAGCCACTTCTCCCCTCGATCCCGAATGGATCGTGTAGCTGCTCGAGGCCCCGAGCAGGAGCTCTCGGCCTCGTCCCCTCGCGCCACCGCCGCCGGCAACCAGCGCCACCAGGCCGTGCCCTGCTCCCTTCCTCCCCGTGCCGCTCTCTCGAAATCTCTCATCTCTCTCGCCTCACCCTCTCTATCTATTCACAGGGAACGAGTGGGATATGCCATGGCCGCCCGCGGAAGCTCCGTCATCGCCGGGATCAACTTCCTCCGGCCCCGGCCTCGGATCCGACGTCTCCAGCCTCCCTGCTGCCTTGCTCGCCCGCGCCAAGACCTCGCCTCTGCTCCACCTCAAGGCCTCGCCGTCGCTGACGGACTTCGTCGGTGAGCAGCGTTGCCGCCCTCCTTTCCCTGCCGTCCCTCTCCTTTCTCTTTGCTTTGCTCTCCCTCTCTCAACTCCCTGTTTCTTCTGCCCCAGCAGGAGTCAAGCCGCCTCGCAGGCCCTCTGCTCTCCTGCGCCTCGTCCCCGACGCCGGCGAGTCCAGCCGCCGAGCTCAAGCTGCCTCGCCGGGTCCGAGCTGGATCCATCTGGCGTCGCCGTTCCCCAGCCTTGCCCGCATCCGGATCCGCCGGATACGGGCCATTCCTTCGTCGGTCAGCAAGCCCCATCACGGCCTCCTTGTTTCCTCCCCCATTTCTTTCTCTCCCTGAAACCTTCTCTGCATTTGAACAGAGAACATGCGCCGCCACCTTCAGCTTCGCCCGCGCGCCACCTCGCCGGAGAACACCGTCACGCGTCTGGTTCCGCTCGTCTCCGCCGCCTCCTTGAGTTCCCCGCGTAGACGTCGTCCCCTGTCTGACCTGAAGCCACCGCGGTCGGCTTTAGTCTCTGCATCGAGCAGAGAAGGGCGACGCCTGCTGCCTCGTGCCTCCTCGTCGCATGCGTGGGCTGCAAGGGCGCCAAGGCCCCGTGCGTCTCCAGCCCCACTTCGCCCTGCCTCCTCCTCTCCAACTGGGCTTGGCCCATGGGTGAGCAGCCCCAGCCCTCCCCTGTGCACTTTGGGCCAGCCAGTTTCGGCCGCTATAGTGTTTTTTTCCTCTAGACGGATTTAATCAATTATCCCAGGATTTACTGTTTTGCAGAAAAACCCCCTTTGTCATGCATATAATAACTTAATAACCATGCATCATTTGTAAAAACATTATATATGAAAATTGCTCAGGATTTCATCTAGTTTCATAATATGCTGCTTGCATCCATGTTTAAAATGTTTAAAATGTTGTTTGTTTAATTTTTCTCAAATGCCATGCTAAAATGATTTATTTCATAACTAATTAACCGTAGATCCGAATTTAATAAACTTTATATGTAAATGGGGTAGAAAAATGCCTAGTTTAACATGGTGCACTTTATTTTGCTGTTTAACAACATTAAAACCGTGATTAGGGCAGAACACTACCAAATCTAAAATATGTACATGAGGTTTTTCCGGAATTGTTGTTTGTTGTTCCGGCCTCATTTAAACTTGCCTAAATAGTTAGTTTACTTATGCTTCACCTCTTGCCATGTTAATCAACATTTAACATTGTTGAGTAGCATAAACAAGAGCGAACTAAATAATTGATGTGGTGTTTTGTCAATATGCAACTCGTTGCATATTGAGCTCCACTTAATTTGTAGTATTGTTTGTTGCATTTTGCCATGCCATGCCTCATTAAATCGGACATGCATCATACTTGTTTGTGCATCATGCCATGTGTATGTGGTGGTTGTTTACTATGTTGTTTGTTTCTTTTTGGGTTGCTTCTCTCATTAGCTTCGGTTTCGTTCCGGAGTTGTGAGAATTCGTTCGACTACGTCCGTTTTTCTTCTTCATGGACTCGTTCTTCTTCCTAGCAGGATTTCAGGCAAGATGACCATACCCTCGAAATCACTTCTATCTTTGCTTGCTAGTTGTTTCGCTCTATTGCTATGCCGCGCTACCTACCACTTGCTATATCATGCCTCACATATTGCCATGTCAAGCCTCTAACCCACCTTTCCTAGCAAACCGTTGTTTGGCTATGTTACCGCTTTTGCTCAGCCCCTCTTATAGCGTTACTAGTTGCAGGTGAAGATGAAATTTGTACCTTGTTGGAACATGGATATGTTGGGATATCACAATATCTCTTATCTTAATTAATGCATCTATATACTTGGTAAAGGGTGGAAGGCTCGGCCTTATGCCTGGTGTTTTGTTCCACTCTTGCCTCCCTAGTTTTCGTCATACCGGTGTTATGTTCCTTTATTTTGCCTTCCTAACGCGGTTGGGTGATTTATGGGACCCCCTTGACAGTTCGCTTTGAATAAAACTCCTCCAGCAAGGCCCAACCTTGGTTTTAACATTTGCCACCTAAGCCTTTTTCCCTTGGGTTCTGCAGACTCAAGGGTCATCTTTATTTTAAACCCTAGGGCCAGTGCTCCTCTGAGTGTTGGTCCAACCTGTCAGCCGCCGGTGGCCACCAGGGGCAACTCTGGGCTCGCCTACCGGAAGGTTGGACAATCCGATGTGCCCTGAGAACGAGATATGTGCAGCTCCTATCAGGAGTTGTCGGCACATTCGGGCGGCTTTGCTGGTCTTGTTTTACCATTGTTGAAATGTCTTGTAAACCAGGATTCCGAGACTGATCGGGTCTCCCCGGTTGACGGAATATCCTTCGTTGACCATGAGAGCTTATAATGGGCTAAGTTGGGACACCCCTGCAGGGTATAAACTTTCGAGAGCCGTGCCCGCGGTTATGTGGCAGATGGGAATTTGTTAATGTCCGGTTGTAGAGAACTTGACACTCGACTTAATTAAAATGCATCAACTGCGTGTGTAGCCGTGATGGTCTCTTTTCGGCGGAGTCCGGGAAGAGAACACGGCTTTTGGGTTATGTTTGACGTAAGTAGGAGTTCAGGATCACTTCTTGATCATTACTAGTTGACGACCGTTCCGTTGCTCCTCTTCTCGCTCTTATTTGCGTATGTTAGCCACCATATATGCTTAGTGATTGCTACAGCTCCACCTCACTACCTTCTCCTACCCATAAGCTTAAATAGTCTTGATCTCGCGGGTGTGAGATTGCTGAGTCCTCGTGACTCACAGATACTTCCAAAACAGTTGCAGGTGCCGACGATACCAGTGCAGGTGATGCAACCGAGCTCAAGTGGGAGTTCGACGAGGACCTTGGTCGTTACTATGTTTCGTTTCCTGATGATCAGTAGTGGAGCCCAGTTGGGACGATCGGGGATCTAGCATTTGGGTTGTCTTCTTTTATTTTGGTTCCGTAGTCGGACCTATGTGTGTACTCTGATTGATGTATGATTTATTTATGTATTGTGTGAAGTGGCGATTGTAAGCCAACTCTTTATCCCATTCTTGTTCATTACATGGGATTGTGTGAAGATGACCCTTCTTGCGACAAAACCACAATGCGGTTATGCCTCTAAGTCGTGCCTCGACACGTGGGAGATATAGCTGCATCGTGGGCGTTACAAGTTGGTAATCAGAGCCATCCCCGACTTAGGAGCCCCCTGCTTGATCGAATCGCTGGCGCTGTTGAGTCTAGAACAAAAATGTTTTGAGTCTTAGAATTATATATATCGGAGAGTAGGATTCTTTTTACTCCTCAGTCCCTTCGTTGCTCTGGTGAGGCCTCCTAACGTAGATGTTTTGACTCTTCTCTCCTAAAAATTTCACTAAATTTTTTTTAGGATCACGCGGGTATCTTGGAATTGTTCCGATGGTTTTGTGACGAGAACATTGTTCTTGGTGCCTCCTGACATTTAGGGGTTGTGGCAGTGTCCCGGGGAGTTGAGCTCCGAGGTGTTGTTGTCACAATTTTATCGTTGCGGTTCTGGAATACCTGAGTTTCGCCGACATCGAAAATCTCTTTTATGCAGTTGTTGGTGAGATCACCTCGACGCCACCCAGTACTGGGGCGGGAGTTCGGGAGTATTGCCATAACTCGTATAATGGATGCTTTTCGAAGGTTGAGGTACACGATTTCCGAAGGTTTCTTGGTTATGTGTTGACGGATGGATACAGCTCGATCTAGGGATTGTTAGTTTGGGTGAGACATTTTGCGTCCCCTGTATCCCCAACACCAGATTGCATAACCAGAAAGTTTCGGGAGTTTATAGGTGGGAATTAAAGTATCTCGTAGGATATCTTTCCAACAGACACATGATACGATATGGGGTCTATCATATGTTTGTTTCCGGCTTATTCTGCGAGCCAAATCCTTGTTTTGTTTTTGAGTTGTGGTATTCGAGTTGCTTCGATGTCAAGTGTGGATCCATACCTTCCCTAAATGGTGTTCTCATATTTCTAAGTGAATACTAATCCTTCTTGATCACTGAGGTTGTCATATCAATTCCTTTTCTAACCGGCGTGCTTCTCTCTAGGCTAATACTATCATTTTTCCACATTCGCGAGATTAATTCTAAGTTTTTTCTCAACGGTGTTTGTTTCATCCGTCCCAAGTTGCCTTTGTTTTTCCCGCCCTCCCACCCTTTTTCTTCAAACACTCAGATTTCTTAATCAAGTATCCATCTTATAGATAGGAAGTCTTTCCATTCTTTTCCGTAAATGTTCTTATCCGGTGATTCTCAGGAAGATACTAACGGAGCCTTAACTTCATCATTATTCGTTCTCTTTCTTCTCTGGTGGATTCAATTCAAGCTTTCAGTGTCGATCATATTCCTTTCCTCGCTTCAATGCTTTCTCATGCCGGTGCACCTCTCAATCATTCACCTCTCACTATTTTCATTGGTTCCGGAGTGTACAAGATATCTCAGAAGATTCACATTTCCATTCCCAATCCGTTCAAGCTATCTCGAGGTTGTTATCTCTTTTGAGCCATTTAATTCAACCGGCGCAATCTTTCTTTTAATCATTCAACGGTGTATCTTTTGAGTGGGCCCTAACCCACAAGTCTTTTCCCAGGATCTTACCTGACTCTTCTAATTTTCCCGGAGCTATTCCCAAATTCTTTTCAAAGTTTGACGTAAGAATGGGTTATCATCAGTCATATGTCTTTCTCCAAGATCATTCAAATTCTTTTCATCGTTGGTTCAACCTTTCCAATTTTCATTCCGGAGTGCCTCAACAATTCATGGTGGTGTTTCTCATCGTCAGTCTCAACATTTGAAGACCGAAGAAGAGTTTCTCTTAAATCTTGCTCCATTTTCTTCAAGATTCATAGTTCTAGCTTATGCCATCCTCTCATAATTATTTTCGATTGTAAGAATTCCTTTCACCCATCCGGGGCAATTCATGAGTCTTTTCAGTTTGATTCTCCGAAGGCCATCATTTCAGAAGATTTATTCGTTCTCAACATTCAGCTCTCGTTCTCAAAATCTTACCGGTGCATCGTTCAAATATCCTCTAATCAGTTCATGATCTTTTCGTTCTCATGTGTCTAAATTCTGTCAAGTATCTTTATTCGTTTTCTAATTCTTCCCGGTGAATTGCGCCTTTGCTACTTTCATTTCCAATTCTTACGGTGGTTCGTTCAAGATTTCTCTTCCTTGGTTATCATATCAATTCATTCGTTCTTTCCAAATCCTACCGGCGGATCGTTGAAGACTTTTCTCAAGTTGCGCGATATCTATCTTAATCCTTTCTACGAGAATAAGTAGTATGCCAAATCCGTTGCTTGTCATCAATCTAAATTGGTGAAGGATACACATAACATAATTCTTATTCTTGTTTCATCCAAGTGTTTAATCCCTTCTTTTGGAGTCCATTCGTGATATCAATTTGTCGGTGCTAAGTTGTTCACCTTTTGTTTCCGGAGTTCCAATCTCTCTCAGTTAACTAGCGCGAAGCTCCATCTAAATCATTGCATGGATTCTTTTCATTCTTCAATTGTTCTTCAAGATTTCTCTCGGAGTTAAGATCCGCCAAGCTATACTATAAAATAACCATGGTGTTCAACACATGTTTTGTTTTGTGGAGTCCAAGCATTCTTCATCTTGCATTCTAAAGTGCAATTCTTTCTACCTTATCTTTTGAGGTGGTGCTATGTCATTCTGGATAATTTCCCTTCGGGTTCATGATTCACAAAGTTTTCAAGAGCGACATATTTAAATCCATCATTTTATCTTCGTTCAAGAGATCTTTTCAACCAATCAATCTTTTTGTTGGAGTTGTATTGGTTATATTTCACCTATAGCCTTCCCTAAGGAATGTAGCTATTTGTGGTGGTTATCAATGATCAAATTTTCTCCTTCTCATCTTGGTGAAGAAGTTTTCTTCTCCTTGTTGATCTCAATCCAATCAACTGTTTCCGTAGTGGCAAAATTTCTCCTCTATCTTGAGAAGTTTTCTATAAGCCCACTACAAGCTTATTCGTTTCGTTGTTGGTTTTTCAAACAACTCCGTTCTAACCTTCTTGGAAGGGTGCTTTCCAAGATCATTGGTGGCAGAAGTTGGCATTTTCTTCTCCATTCCTTTATTCCAATGATCTATCTTCTATTTTTTCTTCCGGAGGCATGGTGATGTTGCTCTCTTCGCTCATCATCTCGAATTATGAGGATCGTGTTCTTTTCTTGCTAATCCATTTAACCGGAGTGTTGTGTCTATCATTCCTCTTTTAACCGAAGTCTCATCCAAGTGCTTTCATTTTGCCAAGTTCATATTCTATCCCTCCCATTTTCCAACCGGAGCGTTATTGTAATTGATCATTATCGTTCCTTGTACATCTCGTTTCAACCGGAGTGCTTGCATGTACTTCTTGTCCATTGTTCTCGTCATTCATAGCTTTGCAAACACCAAGGTTCACATGGAGTTCCTTGTTTCTCTTTTCTACCGGTGTGCTTTCATATTCCTTTTGATCCGTTAAGCTCTTGTTCCATATTCTTCAACCTACAAAGGTTCTCGCAATGTTCCTTGTTCCTCTTTGATAACGGAGTGTTTTCAATCTCGTTCATCTCCCTTGTATTCTCTCTTTTCGTTCGTTCAATCTCTCAAGGTTCGTGGTTTCACTCGTTTGTCAAAGAAGCAACTTAGCTTTACCTCTTCTCTTCCTCTTCCGCTTTTCTCCGGTGCCATCCCTAGATCTCGGGACGAGATCCTCTTGTAGTGGTGGAGTGTTGTAACGCCCCGAGACCGACGCTCCAGATGACTTCCATGTATTTCGTTGTCGCCGTGTGATTTATTTATTTGTTGCATTCATCATAGCATCATATGCATTGCATCCGCTTGTTTTTCTTAACTTGCACCCGTTCGTAGTTGCCGCGTTCCTCTTGCCTTCGTTGACCATTCCGAGACCAACCGTGTTTTCGATTCCCTTTTGTCAAACCACATAACCTCTCTCAGACCCCTCGCGTGCGCGTCCGAAACCTGTCCCGGACCTGACCCGCTCAGTCATCATCGTTTGATTCGGATCATCCCCAAATATCCCTCAAATATCTTTGTTTTCTTCATTGGACTCCCCAACCTATTTATCTCGACCATTTGATTTTAATCGGAGGGTCTGATTAGCCCCTGACCAGAAATCCTTGCTATATATACTGCCTAACCCTAGATCCTAGGAGCCTTGTCCCATCGATTCCATCGTGCCGCCACCACTCCTCCAGTCCCCTCTTCCTCGGGATCCCCTCCCGATCCAGCCCACCAACCAGCGCAAGCCACTTCTCCCCTCGATCCCGAATGGATCGTGTAGCTGCTCGAGGCCCCGAGCAGGAGCGCTCGACCTCGTCCCCTCGCACCACCGGCGCCGGCAACCAGCGCCACCAGGCCGTGCCCTGCTCCCTTCCTCCCTGTGCCGCTCTCTCGAAATCTCTCATCTCTCTCGCCTCACCCTCTCTGTCTCTTCATAGGGAACGAGTGGGATATGCCATGGCCGCCCGCGGAAGCTCCGCCATCGCAGGGATCAAGTTCCTCCGGCCCCGGCCTCGGATCCGATGTCTCCAGACTCCCTGTTGCCTTGCTCGCCTGCGCCAAGACCTCGCCTCTGCTCCACCTCAAGGCCTCGCCGTCGCTGCCGGACTTCGCCGGTGAGCAGCGTTGCCGCCCTCCTTTCCCTGTCGTCCCTCTCCTTTCTCTTTGCTTTGCTCTCCCTCTCTCAACTCCCTGTTTCTTCTGCCCCAGCAGGAGTCAAGCCGCCTCGCAGGCCCTCTGCTCTCCTGTGCCTCATCCCCGATGTCGGCGAGTCCAGCCGCCGAGCTCAAGATGCCTCGCCGGGTCCGAGGTGGATCCATCCGGCCTCGCCGTTCCCCAGCTTCGCCCGCATCAGGATCCGCCGGATCCGGGCCATTCCTTCGTCGGTCAGCAAGCCCCCTCACGGCCTCCTTGTTTCCTCCCCGATTTCTTTCTCTCTCTGAAACCTTCTTTGCGTTTGAACAGAGAACATGCGCCACCACCTTCAGCTTCGCCCGCGCGCCACCTCGCCGGAGAACACCGTCACGCGTCTGGTTCCGCTCGTCTCCGCCGCCTCCTTGAGTTCCCCGCGTAGACGTCGTCCCCTGTCTGACCTGAAGCCACCGCGGTCGGCTTTAGTCTCTGCATCAAGCAGAGAAGGGCGACGCCTGCTGCCTCGTGCCTCCTCGTCGCATGCGTGGGCTGCAAGGGCGCCAAGGCCCCGTGCGTCTCCAGCCCCACTTCGCCCTGCCTCCTCCTCTCCAACTGGGCTTGGCCCATGGGTGAGCAGCCCCAGCCCTCCCCTGTGCACTTTGGGCCAGCCAGTTTCGGCCGCTATAGTGTTTTTTTCCTCTAGACGGATTTAATCAATTATCCCAGGATTTACTGTTTTGCAGAAAAACCCCCTTTGTCATGCATATAATAACTTAATAACCATGCATCATTTGTAAAAACATTATATATGAAAATTGCTCAGGATTTCATCTAGTTTCATAATATGCTGCTTGCATCCATGTTTGAAATGTTTAAAATGTTGTTTGTTTAATTTTTCTCAAATGCCATGCTAAAATAATTTATTTCATAACTAATTAACCGTAGATCCGAATTTAATAAACTTTATATGTAAATGGGGTAGAAAAATGCCTAGTTTAACATGGTGCACTTTATTTTGCTGTTTAACAACATTAAAATTGTGATTAGGGCAGAACACTACCAAGTCTAAAATATGTACATGAGGTTTTTCCGGAATTGTTGTTTGTTGTTCCGGCCTCATTTAAACTTGCCTAAATAGTTAGTTTACTTATGCTTCACCTCTTGCCATGTTAATCAACATTTAACATTGTTGAGTAGCATAAACAAGAGCAAACTAAATAATTGATGTGGTGTTTTGTCAATATGCAACTCGTTGCATATTGAGCTCCACTTAATTTGTAGTATTGCTTGTTGCATTTTGCCATGCCATGCCTCATTAAATCGGACATGCATCATACTTGTTTGTGCATCATTCCATGTGTATGTGGTGGTTGTTTACTATGTTGTTTGTTTCTTTCTGGGTTGCTTCTCTCGTTAGCTTCGGTTTCGTTCCGGAGTTGTGAGGATTCGTTCGACTACGTCCGTTTCTCTTCTTCATGGACTCGTTCTTCTTCCTAGCGGAATTTCAGGCAAGATGACCATACCCTCGAAATCACTTCTATCTTTGCTTGCTAGTTGTTTCTCTCTATTGCTATGCTGCGCTACCTACCACTTGCTATATCATGCCTCCCAGATTGCCATGTCAAGCCTCTAACCCACCTTTCCTAGCAAACCGTTGTTTGGCTATGTTACCGCTTTTGCTCAGCCCCTCTTATAGCTTTGCTAGTTGCAGGTGAAGATGAAGTTTATTCCTTGTTGGAACATGGATATGTTGGGATATCACAATATCTCTTATCTTAATTAATGCATCTATATACTTGGTAAAGGGTGGAAGGCTCGGCCTTATGCCTGGTGTTTTGTTCCACTCTTGCCTCCCTAGTTCCCGTCATACCGGTGTTATGTTCTTGATTTTGCGTTCCTAATGTGGTTGGGTGATTTATGGGACCCCCTTGACAGTTTGCTTTGAATAAAACTCCTCCAGCAAGGCCCAACCTTGGTTTTAACATTTGCCACCTAAGCCTTTTTCCCTTGGGTTCTGCAGACTCAAGGGTCATCTTTATTTTAAACCCCCGGGCCAGTGCTCCTCTGAGTGTTGGTCCAACCTATCAGCCGCCGGTGGCCACCAGGGGCAACTCTGGGCTCGCCTACCAGAAGTTTGGACAATCCGATGTGCCCTGAGAACGAGATATGTGCAGCTCCTATCAGGATTTGTCGGCACATTCGGGCGGCTTTGCTGGTCTTGTTTTACCATTGTCGAAATGTCTTGTAAACCGGGATTCCGAGACTGATCGGGTCTCCCCAGGAGAAGGAATATCCTTCGTTGACTGTGAGAGCTTATAATGGGCTAAGTTGGGACACCCCTGCAGGGTATAAACTTTCGAGAGCCGTGCCCGCGGTTATGTGGTAGATGGGAATTTGTTAATGTCCGGTTGTAGAGAACTTGACACTCGACTTAATTAAAACGCATCAACCGCGTGTGTAGCCGTGATGGTCTCTTTTCGGCGGAGTCCGGGAAGAGAACACGGCTTTTGGGTTATGTTTGACGTAAGTAGGAGTTCAGGATCACTTCTTGATCATTACTAGTTGACGACCGTTCCGTTGCTCCTCTTCTCGCTCTTATTTGCGTATGTTAGCCACCATATATGCTTAGTGCTTGCTGCAGCTCCACCTCACTACCTTCTCCTACCCATAAGCTTAAATAGTCTTAATCTCGTGGGTGTGAGATTGCTGAGTCCTTGTGACTCACAGATACTTCCAAAATAGTTGCAGGTGCCGACGATACCAGTGCAGGTGATGCAACCGAGCTCAAGTGGGAGTTCGACGAGGACCTTGGTCGTTACTATGTTTCGTTTCCTGATGATCAGTAGTGGAGCCCAGTTGGGACGATCGGGGATCTAGCATTTAGGGTTGTCTTCTTTTATTTTGGTTCCGTAGTCGGACCTATGTGTGTACTCTGATTGATGTATGATTTATTTATGTATTGTGCGAAGTGGCGATTGTAAGCCAACTCTTTATCCCATTCTTGTTCATTACATGGGATTGTGTGAAGATGACCCTTCTTGCGACAAAACCACAATGCGGTTATGCCTCTAAGTCCTGCCTCAACACGTGGGAGATATAGCCGCATCGTGGGCGTTACAATCGTGATGATGTCCGAGGTTGGTAAGTGATGCATGTGATGGTTATGAGGTAACCCGAGCAGAATAAGTGGTGCATATAGTGTCATCATGTTGCATGCTAGTATCGTCAGATTTATATGTTCATGCCATGCTCATGTTGTTCTAGCTGTATCATGTTCAAGTTGCTCATATCATGTTGTCATGAGGATCTCATGTTAATTCCTGCCTAACCTGTAAATGCCATGCTGATGTTTGTCTTGAATGCTTCTGGTTATTGTGAGCTTGCAAGTACATTCAATGTACTGACCTAGCGTGTCATGCCAGTTTGCAGGTCGTGCCCGGATTGCTTGCTTGTGTGGTGTTGTTCCTGTGTTCGCGAGCTAGGATATGCGTTCCAGCCAGAGTCCCTGCGGAGTGGAGTTCACCACTGTCATCGTTGTTCCGCAGCCAGTAGTTTTTCCGCTGCTTCGAGTTGTTCTGCTGCTTGCATAGAGCAACTGAGGATGGTGTAGTGTCGCCGTGTCGATGTTATTCATTGTAATATCGGAGACCTTGTATTCATATCCGTGTAATAATAGAAAGCTGGTTTGTTCTATGCTAAGCAGTGCCGTATTCCAGAAGACTTCTCCTCGATCTCTGGGCTGGAATACGGGGCGTTCCGGTTTTCTCTGAGCTGGGGTGCCATAGGCTTGGTATCAGAGCCAGGTCTGGCTATAGGTTGCCTTAGCCCGCGCGAACGTTAGAAAGCGGTAGTATAGACCCCAGTTGGTTTGTTGCATTTGTTTGTCGCATAGCGTGCATATAGATTAAAATTTTGTCACTAACGGTTGATCTTGTGAGTGTAGGCGGCATCGTTTTCGGTCCACCGCCTGCACCCTCCTTCTTAGCATGTCTGCCCTTTGGTGTTCGGCGTCATCTCTGTCCCAGCAGAGTGATGCCCTGGTACCCAGAGTTCCAGACACCATTTGCAGGAGTTATGCTCATGTATCGCGTATATTTTTCCGCCACCTACCCATATTATTTCGGTGATAGACTTGTTTCTATCCCGAATCATGCCATCCATCTCGTCCCTCTGGCAACCCTTACTGATCTTGGTTATTAGAAAAGGGTAATGCAGCGAGCCTTGTTTTTTCGCCGCTACCCTACTCAGTCATTCTATTCTTTGGACGTGTGCGAATCCCTTTCGTACGCTTGATGATGATGTGGTCGTGACTTTTGTGTCTCGCTACTTGATCGTCAAGTCCGTCCTCACCTGTGTATCCATCCAGATCCATCCACTGTTCAGCCAGTGCTTGGTGTAGCTTCGGTTACGCCAACTCCTTCCACACATGGATATTATTTTCGTGCACACTGCCACAGCATATTAGACCGTAATACCGGAGTTTCCATGCGATTTGTGTGCTTAGGTGTGCGTGCATATTATGGTGTGAGTAGCAGTAATATGTGATGATTGCTTGGTTAATTAAATTAGTAGTATGATTCGGTGCTTTTGTTTTAGTCGTTTCTTTTGTTTCTTTCTTTGGGCCTCCGGTGTTACAAATTTTCCCCTATTAAAGTTGCTCGTCAGCCGACACCGGACCCAAAGAGTCAGCAAGAAATACATATATTTGGAAACTCAGCTAAACAAAATGGAATTTTCAGCAGACTGTAGTGAAATTGGAAATAGCTCGTCTGAATACAAAAGAAATCCTGGATGGAATGTCAGTATAAATTTTGCATTAACATGCACTCCTCACAACAGTATGGAATTCTCAGCCGACTGCATTCTGATTGGGGGATATCTGATCATGTTACTGAGTGTCAAGTCTCTCTCAGGATGCACTCCTCATAGCAGAAATGATCAAATCAGGAAGACGATAAAATTGTGTGCAAGGTTGACAGAATATTATCAAAGGTATGGCTCAGAAACAAGTATAATTTTTCGTTGAGGATGATTTTGGAACCCGATGTACCTGGAAGCAAGCAAAAATATGGCATGTACTCAGAAAGGAGGATAGTCCTGCAAAACCCCGTTTCATACAAGAAATCAATAACAAAAAATTTAAGATGGTTATATATGTGGAAATCGGTCCGCATATCACAATAAGAAGCTTCTGGTGTAAGCAACCCAATTTTCCCTCGCAAGATACCCGAGAACCTTCCAAGGCAAGATTCATCTATCTTCCTGAGTATGATACATGGATGATTTCCCGTACAAGGTACTCTGCCTTCTTCAGTAAGCAACCGCAAAATCTTCCGGCATAAGGTACTGAGTCTTTCGCCAGCAAAGTCTTTAAGGGGGTAAGCTTCTGAAGCACGATACCCAGTCTTCTTCAGGAAGCTGTTCGATGAAAGTTTCGAGCACAAGACAGCCAATCTTCCTCAGTAAGACATTAGTACAAGGTAGTACGCTATGGATTGACAGCACATGGCAGTGAATCCCAAGAATCAGATCCGCAAAATTTTGGTCAGAAGCAAGAATCAGTCAGAATACACGTCTGTCTCAGGGAAACAGATTCTCATATATATGCGGTGAGCATACTACCAAGATCTTACAAGTCACTCGGATGAGGATCTGACAACCACGTGAGGATGGTTAAGAGAAGAAAGCCAGTATACACCGCAGTGTGACAAAGGATTATGAGGATTGACGACATCAATGAGCCCAATGCAAGTACCTGTGAACCTGGAAAATGATCCCGATGAGCCCTTATCCCCTTTTTCTCCAATGACGGCACCACGCCTGTGATCTAAGCTGTTTTTAGCTATCCGGGGTGGATGCCGATTTTTATTTCTCTCTTCAACGACTGTCACGAGTTCTGAGCTGCTTTTCGGCCGTCTCGTACAGCTGTTGAGTTTCTTTTTGTGACAGTAGCCCTATAGCTGCTTTTGGCTATTTTAGGGAGCTGCCACCTTCTTCTTATCAACCCGGTGTCATGTTCCGAGCTGCTTTTAGACCGTCCTGAGCCGTGGTTGAGTTATTTCAGTAATGTCTCAGATCTGAGTTGTGAAGACCATTCTGGTGGCTACTCATTTATTTGCCGATTTCTTGCAAAGGTTCGGATGATCATTTTCCTGCGGTCAGAACTTGAGGGGTGTTGAACCTGCCATTTAATGGGGTACCCTGTCAGAAAAATGAGGATAAGCTGCGATTGCCAAAAAATTGCACCAACAGTACCTATGGTGATACGAAGAAGCAATATGACCCAGCTCTTTCAGCCAAGGATCCAGACCAAGAGAACAATAATGAAGGAGCAAGACCAGTGATGCAGGTATGAAAATTGTTGCAAGACCTGCGTGGTGCAGAACCACCGTCAGTCAAGTCTACAGATATTATCATACAGGTCAAACTCTTATGTTAGCCACGACAGGCGACAATCAAATATTTGGTACGGATCCGATACTCAAGACAGTGGAACCAGTTAAGATGATTCAGAAACTTCCGCGATAAGCCAGAATCTGTCAGGAAAGCGGTTATGACCCAACTCACTATTTGGAACCTGAAGGACCTGCATTTAGTGGAGAAACCCAATGCAAGGAGTTAGAGCTTGGGTGTCCACTAGAAAAATCTGATCACCACTTCATGAAAGATTGTCAGTGCCGGATGACACACCCATCGGAAATCACTCTTGGATTTGTGAGACCGACATATATTTCAGTCGTGAGAATAATTCACCTTCAGCTAAGTCAGCAGATCTAGAAAGAAATTGGAGCCTGTATAAGCATGAACAAGCAAAGTAAGATCTGTCAGAATATGGATATATTAAAGCAAACCACCCCAGGGCCAGTCAGATAAAAATTTAGTGGGAACAAAAATAAGAAAAAGGATACCCGAGTTGGAAACGGTTTCCTTAAGTCAGTATCTTCATACTTGTTCCCTGAGCAACCAAATCTCGAGGACGAGATTTCTTTAAGGGGGTAAGGTTTGTAACAGCGTGATTTTTGGCCCTTTCTTTTTCTTTTGTTTTTCTGAGGTTTTTGCTTGAGTTTTCTTTTTCCGTGGCTTTGTGGTCTGGAAAATGAAGAAGATGCCCTCTTCTTTGTTTCTAGAGTGGCTTGTCATTCCCAAACCCTTCCCTAGACCCTGTCATTTTCATTCTATCCCAAATCCCAATATTCTTTTCATTGGGAATATTCCTTTTCTATTAAAGGAATAACTCAAATTGCCCTAGGTTGTGAAGCAACCTTTATTTCCATCACTCCTAAAATTCCCAAATAATTCACATAAATTTTGTGGGTCATATCTTTCTCAAATAGGACAAAATATTTCATTTTTCATGTTTATCATCATGCTCAAATAATTCATTTCCTATTCTGCCCTTAATGGCACATTGTGAAGCAAGTGCTATTTTCCTTTTCCCAATTGACCTCAAACTCCTTGGACACCTTTTCCTGTCCATATCATTGCCACATGACAAAATGCAACCTCATTTGCCTAGTAATTATTTAATTATAATTTTCCAAAGTTTCTATCCAGAAAGAAGCTTTGTGAAGGAGGTGCAAGCTAGGCATATCCAAATGAGTTGCCATTTTGCATGATCCCTCGTATCATCATATCATAGCCCTCCACCAAAGTAGAGCTCATGCCATGCCTCCATGTGAGCTCATATTCAATTCTTTGATTCTGTCCAAAATTTCAGTTTGTGAAGCAAGTATATTTTATCTTGCTCCATTATGGCTGCCAATTTTTCTAGCTCATCTATTATCCATATAACTTACCTCCACCATTTTTGGCATGGTTCATCAAGCCATTATTCCTCTAGAAGTTTTGCAAGTTTCTGTCCAGAATGAAGCTTTGTGAAGCAAGTGCCACTTTGGTATTTCCAAATGGCATGAAATCTTTACAGCAGCTTCATACCATCATATAACCCCTCTCTGCCAAACTTCAGCTCACAGAGATCAAGTATGTGAGTGTATCATCCAAATCCCTAATTCTGGCCAGTTTTACACTTTCTACAGCAACCCTCATCTAAACTCCTCCTCTTGGTCTTATTTTTGGTGATCAGCATCACCTTAGTGCGTGATCATCAGCAGACAAACCCTTTACCACGTTACCAAGCTGGTTTAACCACAGAGAGTTACAAACACCTTCTTACTGATTTACTTTGGAGCTAAGTGCAAATCTCTTCTTTGCCCCTGGACCGATTTATTTCCTCATTTTGACTAAGGGCACCAAGGTCCATCTACTGGACATGGTCGGCCACGCCAAAGAGCGCCGCTTGCGCCAGTGCGCGTGATGATCACGCTTGCGTCATGGCTGAACGCGTGCTCTGGCTTGTTCCAGCCACTATTCGCGTCCTGGAGCTCGCCCGTGCTCGACTGCATCGCCCTGCATCGCTGCTTCGTCGTGGTTCGCCATTAATGCGCCGCTAGAACAGTGCCCGTGCCATGCCCAGCTTCTGACCTCTATTAGAGCACTGCTCAAGCTCGCTTGTGAGCTCCAGAGCCTTCCCCGGGTCTATATATAGGACCCTCGGCCCCTCCCGCAGCTCATTCACTCCTCCCTCGCCTCTCTAGTCCACCGGAGCCCTCGGCCCCCTCTTCTTTTCACCAGAGTTCGCCTCGGCCATCGCTGGTCTTCTCGTTTCCGGCGAACCTAGCCCCTCTCCTCTCCTCCAGAGCTGTCCACCGTGTTCCCCTCCTCCTAGAGAGCCTCCCCACCCCACTCGTGCGACCCCGGAGTCCCTCTGGCCGCGCCTCCCGGTGCTTGGCGGTCGCCGTTGCTCTCGCCCACCTCCCCGACCGAGTCCATCCGAGCCTCCTCTCTCCCTTCTGTCGCCACCTACGTCTCCTCCGCACTCCAGTGGTTTGCCCCCACCCCTCAGCCCTCGCCGGAGCTGCCCACATCGCCAAAGACCACCGCCGCCCGCCGTCCTCTGCCTCCCCTCGGTCCTCCTCCGCCCCGCGTCCTCCTCTCCTCCCCGGGGCCGGCTGACCCCCTGGACGGACCCGCCACGCCGGGCCGCACCCACCGATGCCCGCGCCTTGGCCGGAGCTGGCCTAGACCGGCCGCCCCAGCGCCGGCAGCGCCCCTGTCCTCCTCCTCTGCTTTCTATCGTGGCCAGGCACGGGAGGAAGAAGAAGACAGGGGGAGGAGAGAGAAGGATAAGGTGGGCCCCGCATGTCACCCTCTGCCCGTTGACCCCGCCACTCCACGTCACGTAAGTGGAAACGGGTTTCGGTTGAGCACGTTTTCATTTAACGAAAGCGTATTCTTTCCCTTCGTTCGCTAAAATGCGTTTTACCCTCTAGAAAACGTATTTTCTTATACTGCGGCCAGGAATGCACTTTCTCTATTCCGAAAGCGTATATTCTGAAATCCGTTTCTGTCTTATCCACTCAGGGCCCCGTTGGTGATAAATTTTTCACAGATTAGTCCCTGTTCTTCCAACCTTCACAACTTTTTGCTCGCAACTCCAAATGAGGTGATTCCAAAGCCCACTTCTTCGTCTCGTCGAGCCCATTCTGTTGGTTTCATTTTCACGATGGTTTGACACTGTGGAAATGACCTTTTTGCCCTTGCATGTAAACAGCCCCTTTTGAGAGAGAAGTGTTTCCGGCGAATCTTTGCGATCTTTACGCACAACTTCCCGGTGATTTCTTACACCCCAGGAAAGCCACAATACCCACTTGCATGATAGTCATGCAATAGCCATGGTTTTCAACTTGAATATTTATTAAATGATTGCTTGTTTAAAATATGGTTATTGTTGTTTCGGTAATGCTTCTGGGTTAGTGCTTACTTGCTTGCTATGTTGTTATGCACCTGGTTATCATGCCCTGCTAGCTGCTAGTATTACTTTCATATTGCCATGCTTGATAGTAGTACATGTTGGGTTGGTCATGTTCTTCGGTGCATGACTAACGTCGGTTATCGAGTACTGTTAATATGCGTTGTTCCTTGCTATTAGTTGGTTAAGTGTTACTCGGTAATGTTATTGATGAGTTCTTGCATGGTATTAAGGGTTGATGCTAGTGGTCATGTTATACTAGGAGTTGTGTTACACTTGTAATATTTATGCTTGTCATTATGCCATGTTCAGTTGGAGATTATTCATAGTTGATATGGTGGATAGTTATGTTGCACCCATGCTTATGTTGATATCATGCTCATGCATTGTAATTGCATCATGTTATTTTATCATGGCTCAGCATATTGCATTCAAGTTTAACCAGATTTAATTGAACTTGAAGAACTGTTGGCTGAGTCATGGTGCCACCATATCGAAACTGACCAGTGCAACCACGCTTACCTTTATGGGAAGGTCCTAACTGGGTCTATTGTCATGCCTCTCACCGGTGCCTCCAACGAGGGAAGGTTATGGGCGCGCGCTACCCTGATCAGGTAGGCGGACATAACCTTGTGTGCCCGTTGTTGTTTTTATGGATCCGGTCCCCGTGAGGGACGTTTTGGCCACGACGGTGGTCGTTGTGTCTTTGGTAGACACGGGGCCACCCAGGACTAGCCCAGTGGGGAGTGAGTCGGAGTGGCCGGGAGAGTGTCATGGCAGTAGATCGGTTTTGTCGGAACACCATTGGTCCACCCGAATGGGAATGCGAGGCCATGGGTTCCATAGTGTGGGTACAGTGTACTAACCTTTGCAGAGTGCATATTAAATCTATCGGTAGCCATGCCCGCGGATAAGGGCCCAGTTCGTGTCGGTCACACCGTGAGTCAACAGTATTAATAATAACTTGATTAATGACAACCCCGATTCGATGATGAGATAAGTTGATTGTGATCGCCGGAAAGATCACCGTTTGAGACCAAGTGTTGGTCATGGTTGTGATCGCCGGAATGATCACCGTGGTATCGAGGATACCGTGTTGTTGGATATTCGTGATGTTGTGCGAGAATCATGGGTAAAGATCAAGCTCCTTGTGGTCATTTAATGATTACTACGGTATTGTTTATACCAAGCTTGATTTGATCCTGAGATGATCGTGATGATGTCCGTGGTTGGTAAGTGATGCATGTGATGGTTATGAGGTAACCCGAGCAGAATAAGTGGTGCATATAGTGTCATCATGTTGCATGCTAGTATCGTCAGATTCATATGTTCATGCCATGCTCATGTTGTTCTAGCTGTATCATGTTCAAGTTGCTCATATCATGTTGTCATGAGGATCTCATGTTAATTCCTGCCTAACCTGTAAATGCCATGCTGATGTTTGTCTTGAATGCTTCTGGTTATTGTGAGCTTGCAAGTAAATTCAATGTACCCACCTGGCGTGTCATGCCAGTTTGCAGGTCGTGCCCGGATTGCTTGATTGTTTGGTGTTGTTCCTGTGTTCGCGAGCTAGGATAAGCATTCCAGCCAGAGTCCCTGCGGAGTGGAGTTCACCACTGTCGTCGTTGTTCCCCTGCCAGTAGTTTTTCCGCTGCTTCGAGTTGTTCTGCTGCTTGCATAGAGCAACTGAGGATGGCATAGTGTCGCTGTGCCGATGTTATTCATTGTAATATCGGAGACCTTGTATTCATATCCGTATAATAATAGAAAGCTGGTTTGTTCTATGCTAAGCAGTGCCGTATTCTAGAAGACTTCTCCTCGATCTCTGGGCTGGAATACGGGGCGTTCCGGTTTTCTCTGAGCCGGGGTGCCACACAAAGTTGGTTGATAAATATTGAGAAGGTTCCTCCAACTCAATCCCAATTAAATAATATTAACAACCCAACAAATTATTTAAGTAAAGTGATGAGATGTCCATAACCGGGGACACGGCAAATCATGATTAGTTTATACACTCTGTAGAGGTTTACGCACTTTTCCCCACAAGACTCGATCTCCTCCGTTTTATTTCTCGCACTGCATGATGTTTGAGAAACGGATGACCGAGACACAGTCTTTCCGAAGAGGTCCTCTTAATCGATAGAGAGGCCGGTACACCTACAATCCCCTACATCTGCTAGCCCATCATGGAAAGGTTTCCCCCAACTTACTCAACTATGCCAGAGCCCATAATGGCTTGTGGTTGCACATGGAAGTTTCTAGCATGAATAATCTTATGATTCCTTTGAGCCTGGGTGGCGAACCATAGGATGATCACATGGGTACGCCGGGATATCCTAGGACATCGCTGGATTGCTCCAAGTGCCCAGACAACCACTGGGTGCTCCAGGGTGCCTCAACCAATCCACCCAGATGTGAGTTAAAGTAGCCACCTTAAGTTTAACAATTAGTAATTAACAACTCTCACATCTGTCATGGACCACTCAAACCAAACCACGTCTACGAGCATAGCATAGCAGTATAAGCATAACGTAGAAGTAACTCCCAAGGTTTGAATGCAGGACAATAGGTTCTACCTCATCAACTACTTCCCAAAGCCCACATATTAATCAGATCCTACTCATGCAATGTATGAGGATTGAATCTAATGCATAAAAACTGGGTAACAAAGGGGTATGATCAAAGTGTTACTTGCCTTGCTGACGATCTGAAAACCCTAGTGAGTCGTAGTAGCAGGCCTCGCACTCCGGAAACTCTATCATGAACAAACAATAGCATACATAAGAACTCAAGCATAAGATGTAAGGGTAAAACTCAAGAGAAAAGATGCAAACTGAAAGTTCAACTGAAGATCTTCGATTTGCAAAAAGAATCAATCGAATCAGAGCTACGAAACTTAAACTACGATCAGAAGAAGTTCGAAATCAAATCTGCTTGAAACCAAATTTTAAATTTTCAAAATCATGTTTAAGTTGGTTATCTGGAAAGAGGGGAACAAGACGAAGATTTTGGCATTGGTTTCATTGGATTTGGATAAACGAGCAAAAGTTGCGACGGTTTGAAGATCAGGGAGTAATATGTGATAAAAGTATTTGCGGATAGGTCCCTGGCCAAAAATAAACAGAAAAAGAAAAATCTAACGAACGAATGTTCGCTAACAGAACTAAACGAACGAATCCGTTCGTTAAAACGAACTAAATAGAGAACGTTCGCTAATTAGAACCGATCGGAATAAACCGAGAAAAACCCTAACCCTAAAAAAATAAACCGGGAAAACCGAAAAAAACCGATCTGGGTTTATACCTAGAAACCGGCGGGGTCGGCGGTGGTCTTTCCGGCGAGACGGCGGCTCCGGCGGACGACGGCACGGGGCACGCGGGGCTGCGATGCGGCGTCGGGCGGGGCTGCGGGCG